>NC_034186.2:1800699-1878199 GCF_002021735.2 Oncorhynchus kisutch
CCCCTTAGAGTACTGGGGGTAAGCCCCCCCCCCTTAGAGACTAGGGGTAAGCCCCCCCCTTAGAGACTAGGGGTAAGCCCCCCCTTAGAGACTGGGGTAAGCCCCCCCCTTAGAGACTGGGGGTAAGCCCCCCCCCCCCCTTAGAGACTAGGGGTAAGCCCCCCCCCTTTAGAGACTTGGGGTAAGCCCCCCCCCTTAGAGACTAGGGGTAAGCCCCCCCCTTTAGAGGACTGGGCGTAAGTGACATGCCCCCCCCCCCCCCCTTAGAGACTGGGGGTAAGTGACTAGCCCCCCTTAGGGACTGGGGGTAAGTGACTAGCCCCCCTTAGAGACTGGGGGTAAGTGACTAGCCCCCCTTAGAGACTGGGGGTAAGTGACATGCCCCCCTTAGAGACTGGGGGTAAGCCCCCCCCTTAGAGACTGGGGGTAAGTGACTAGCCCCCCTTAGAGACTGGGGGTAAGTGACATGCCCCCCCCCTTAGAGACTGGGCGTAAGTGACATGCCCCCCCTTAGAGACAGGGGGTAAGTGACATGCCCCCCTTAGAGACTGGGGGTAAGTGATACGCCCCCCTTAGAGACTGGGCGTAAGTGACATGCCCCCCTTAGAGACTGGGGGTAAAGTGACATTCCCCCCCCCCCCCCCTTAGAGACTGGGCGTAAGTGACATGCCCCCCTTAAGGACTGGGGGTAAATGACATGCCCCCCTTAGAGCTGGGGGTAAGTGACATGTCCCCCTTAGAGACTGGGGGTAAGTGACATGCCCCCCTTAGGACTGGGGGGTAAATTGACATGCCCCCCTTAGAGACTGGGCGTAATGACATACCCCCCTTAGAGACTGGGGGTAAATGACCATGCCCCCCTTAGAGGACTGGTGGTAAATGACATGCCCCCCTTAGAGACTGGGGGTAAATGACATTGACCCCCCTTAGAGACTGGGGGTAAGTGACATGCCCCCCCCCCCCCCTTAGAGGACTGGGCGTAAGTGACATGCCCCCCCCTTAGAGACTGGGGGTAAGTGACATGCCCCCCTTAGAGACTGGGGGTAAGTGACATGCCCCCCCTTAGAGACTGGGGGTAAGTGACATGGCCCCCCGTAGAGACTGGGCGTAAGTGACATGCCCCCCTTAGAGACTGGGGGGGTAAGTGACATGCCCCCCCTTAGAGACTGGGGGTAAGTGACATGCCCCCCTTAGAGACTGGGCGTAAGTGACATGCCCCCCTTAGAGACTGGGCGTAAGTGACATGCCCCCCTTAGAGACTGGGCGTAAGTGACATGCCCCCCTTAGAGACTGGGGGTAAGTGACATGCCCCCCTTAGAGACTGGGGGTAAGTGACATGCCCCCCCTTAGAGACTGGGGGTAAGTGACATGCCCCCCTTAGAGACTGGGGGTAAGTGACATGCCCCCCTTAGAGCTGGGGGTAAGTGACATGCCCCCCCTTAGAGACTGGGCGTAAGTGACATGCCCCCCCCCTTAGAGGACTGGGGGTAAGTGACTAGCCCCCCTTAGAGAGTGGGGGTAAGCCCCCCCACTTAAAAACTGGGCATAAGCCCCCCCCCCCCCCCTTAGAGACTGGGCGTAAGCCCCCCCCCCTTAGAGACTGGTGGTAAGCCCCCCCCTTAGAGACTGGGCGTAAGCCCCCCCCCATAGAGACTGGTGGTAAGTCACATGCCCCCTTAGAGACTGGGGGTAAATTACATGCCCCCCTTAGAGACTGGGCGTAAGTGACATGCCCCCCTTAGAGACTGGGGGTAAGTGACATGCCCCCCCTTAGAGACTGGGGGTAAGTGACATGCCCCCCTTAGAGACTGGGGGTAAGTGACATGTCCCCCTTAGAGACTGGGCGTAAGTGACATGCCCCCCCCCTTAGAGACTGGGAAAGTGAATAGCCCCCCTTAGAGAGTGGGGGTAAGCCCCCCCCTTAGAAACTGGGCGTAAGCCCCCCCCCCCTTAGAGACTGGTGGTAAGCCCCCCCCTCAGAGACTGGGCGTAAGCCCCCCCCCCCTTAGAGACTGGTGGTAAGCCCCCCCCTTAGAGACTGGGCGTAAGCCCCCCCCCCATAGAGACTGGTGGTAAGTCACATGCCCCCTTAGAGACTGGGGGTAATTACATGCCCCCCCTTAGAGACTGGGCGTAAGTGACATGCCCCCCTTAGAGACTGGGCGTAAGTGACATGCCCCCCTTAGAGACTGGGCGTAAGTGACATGCCCCCCTTAGAGACTGGGCGTAAGTGACATGCCCCCCTTAGAGACTGGGGGTAAGTGACATGCCCCCCTTAGAGACTGGGGGTAAGTGACATGCCCCCCCTTAGAGACTGGGCGTAAGTGACATGCCCCCCCCCCCCCCCCCTTAGAGACTGGGCGTAAGCCCCCCCTATAGAGACTGGGGGTAAGCTCCCCCCCCTTAGAGACTGGGTGTAAGCCCCCCCCTTAGAGACTGGGCGTAAGCCCCCCCTTCAGAGACTGGGGGTAAGTCACATGCCCCCCTTAGAGACTGGGGGTAAGTGACATGCCCCCCTTAGAGACTGGGGATAAATGACATGCCCCCCTTAGAGACTGGGGGTAAGTGACATGCCCCCCTTAGAGACTGGGCGTAAGTGACATGCCCCCCCCCCCCCCTTAGAGACTGGTGGTAAGCCCCCCCCCCTTAGAGACTGGGGGTAAGCCCCCCCCCTTAGAGACTGGGGGTAAGCCCCCCCCCTTAGAGACTAGGGGTAAGCCCCCCCTTAGAGACTGGTGGTAAGCCCCCCCTTAGAGACTGGGGGTAAGCCCCCCCCCCTTAGAGACTAGGGGTAAGCCCCCCCCCCTTTAGAGACTTGGGGTAAGCCCCCCCCCCCCCCTTAGAGACTAGGGGTAAGCCCCCCCCCTTAGAGACTGGGCGTAAGTGACATGCCCCCCCCCCCCCCCCCCCCCCCCTTAGAGACTGGGGGTAAGTGACTAGCCCCCCTTAGGGACTGGGGGTAAGTGACTAGCCCCCCTTAGAGACTGGGGGTAAGTGACTAGCCCCCCTTAGAGACTGGGGGTAAGTGACATGCCCCCCTTAGAGACTGGGGGTAAGCCCCCCCCTTAGAGACTGGGGGTAAGTGACTAGCCCCCCTTAGAGACTGGGGGTAAGTGACATGCCCCCCTTAGAGACTGGGGGTAAGCCCCCCCTTAGAGACTGGGGGTAAGCCCCCCCCTTAGAGACTAGACAACAGTCATGATAAACTGTATCCCTGACAGGCAGAGAAAGCGGCTAAATGACCCGAAACAAAGATGAACCTTCTCTACATCCAAAAGATCCAGGAGCATAGGACCATGGAAAACAGAGTGTAGGGAGGAACAATCGCTATAGTCACACCACTTCTCCACAACAAACCAACTGTAAAAACAGAGAGCGTGCATATGGGGCTGGTACTCTCTTCCTCTCAGGCCAGTTGTATCCTTTTTTTTATCACCGGCTATGCCCTGAAGGCTAATGCCCCGAAGGCTAATCTCACCGGCTATCTCCCGAAGGCTAATCTCACCGGCTAGTGGATAGGAATCTTTCCCCGCAATCAGTGATCATGGAAATACAAGCACAAGAACGTGGTGGTCCGAGTACTAGGTTCGTCCTGGGACGTGCTAGCAGTTGCCATTGTGAGGGACAAGGCTTGCTACGGGGACCGAGCGTGTAGACGGTGTAGGCTAGCTAGTTAGAAGGCCTGCGGGTAGTGGCTAGCAAATAGTAGCTTGTCTAAATTGTTTACCAAGCTAGCTATTTATGAGCCTTTCGGCTGTTATATTGAGCACCATATAACACTAGTGTGGCGTTAGCTAGCTAGCAACTACCTCATGGTGATGGTGTGCCATTGCTAGTTCAATGCTGGCTGAAGGAAACTGACTGACCAAGTTAGCTTTCGGAAAGAGTGTTCCCTGGACTGATGGTGCCGTGAAGGCTGAGAGGTTCGGTCTAGGTAATATTTAGTTAACACAACGGATGAACATAGGTTAAACTAGATCAGAGAAGGGAGCTGGCAATGCTATTATGTTGCAGGTAGGGTATGCTAATGAAGCTATGTAGCTACCAACAGAGACCGAGAAGTAGAAAATTCCTTTTTGAATTGAAAAGTAAAGTTTTCTGGTTAGTACTCAAGTTGTCAACAAAGCAGCATGACAGAATTATCAAACCACATTTTCAAATTAAATCTTTCTTTGGGAAAATATATCAAGTGGCCTGTGCATTTCAACGACAGCACAAATACACGTACAGTGCCTTCAGAAAGTATTCACACCCCTTGACTTTTTCCACATTTCCACATGGATTAATCTTCAAGACGAACACTGATTTATTACAAAGAAAAATGGTTATGAGTGAACAAGCATCTTTCCAGGGTGTTGATGCAGCCTCCTGCAGCCTCTTCCAACACCACAGGAACAGTATCCATCTGCAAAAGTGAAGTTTTGCTTTGATGTCAAATCAACTCATATTGTTTTAGAATGCTTTCCCCCTACACTAGAATACAGCATTGTAGAATGCTTTCACCCTACACTAGAATACAGCATTGTAGAATGCTTTCCCCCTACACTAGAATACAGCATTGTAGAATGCTTTCCCCCTACACTAGAATACAGCATTGTAGAATGCTTTCCCCCTACACTAGAATACAGCATTGTAGAATGCTTTCCCCCTACACTAGAATACAGCATTGTAGAATGCTTTCCCTCTAAACTAGAATACAGCATTGTAGAATGCTTTCCCCCTACACTAGAATACAGCATTGTAGAATGCTTTCCCCCTACACTAGAATACAGCATTGTAGAATGCTTTCCCCCTATACTAGAATACAGCATTGTAGAATGCTTTCCCCCTACACTAGAATACAGCATTGTAGAATGCTTTCCCCCTACACTAGAATACAGCATTGTAGAATGCTTTCCCCCTACACTAGAATACAGCATTGTAGAATGCTTTCCCCCTACACTAGAATACAGCATTGTAGAATGCTTTCCCCTACACTAGAATACAGCATTGTAGAATGCTTTCCCCCTACACTAGAATACAGCATTGTAGAATGCTTTCCCCCTACACTAGAATACAGCATTGTAGAATGCTTTCCCCCTACACTAGAATACAGCATTGTAGAATGCTTTCCCTCTACACTAGAATACAGCATTGTAGAATGCTTTCCCCCTACACTAGAATACAGCATTGTAGAATGCTTTCCCCCTACACTAGAATACAGCATTGTAGAATGCTTTCCCCCTACACTAGAATGCAGCATTGTAGAATGCTTTCCCCCTACACTAGAATACAGCATTGTAGAATGCTTTCCCCCTACACTAGAATACAGCATTGTAGAATGCTTTCCCCCTACACTAGAATACAGCATTGTAGAATGCTTTCCCCCTACACTAGAATACAGCATTGTAGAATGCTTTCCCCCTACACTAGAATGCAGCATTGTAGAATGCTTTCCCCCTACACTAGAATACAGCATTGTAGAATGCTTTCCCCCTACACTAGAATACAGCATTGTAGAATGCTTTCCCCCTACACTAGAATACAGCATTGTAGAATGCTTTCCCCCTACACTAGAATACAGCATTGTAGAATGCTTTCCCCCTACACTAGAATGCAGCATTGTAGAATGCTTTCCCTCTAAACTAGAATGCAGCATTGTAGAATGCTTTCCCCCTACACTAGAATACAGCATTGTAGAATGCTTTCCCCCTACACTAGAATACAGCATTGTAGAATGCTTTCCCCCTACACTAGAATACAGCATTGTAGAATGCTTTCCCCTACACTAGAATACAGCATTGTAGAATGCTTTCCCCCTACACTAGAATACAGCATTGTAGAATGCTTTCCCCCTACACTAGAATACAGCATTGTAGAATGCTTTCCCCCTACACTAGAATACAGCATTGTAGAATGCTTTCCCTCTACACTAGAATACAGCATTGTAGAATGCTTTCCCCCTACACTAGAATACAGCATTGTAGAATGCTTTCCCCCTACACTAGAATACAGCATTGTAGAATGCTTTCCCCCTACACTAGAATGCAGCATTGTAGAATGCTTTCCCCCTACACTAGAATACAGCATTGTAGAATGCTTTCCCCCTACACTAGAATACAGCATTGTAGAATGCTTTCCCCCTACACTAGAATACAGCATTGTAGAATGCTTTCCCCCTACACTAGAATACAGCATTGTAGAATGCTTTCCCCTACACTAGAATACAGCATTGTAGAATGCTTTCCCCCTACACTAGAATACAGCATTGTAGAATGCTTTCCCCCTACACTAGAATACAGCATTGTAGAATGCTTTCCCCCTACACTAGAATACAGCATTGTAGAATGCTTTCCCTCTACACTAGAATACAGCATTGTAGAATGCTTTCCCCCTACACTAGAATACAGCATTGTAGAATGCTTTCCCCCTACACTAGAATACAGCATTGTAGAATGCTTTCCCCCTACACTAGAATGCAGCATTGTAGAATGCTTTCCCCCTACACTAGAATACAGCATTGTAGAATGCTTTCCCCCTACACTAGAATACAGCATTGTAGAATGCTTTCCCCCTACACTAGAATACAGCATTGTAGAATGCTTTCCCCCTACACTAGAATGCAGCATTGTAGAATGCTTTCCCCCTACACTAGAATACAGCATTGTAGAATGCTTTCCCCCTACACTAGAATACAGCATTGTAGAATGCTTTCCCCCTACACTAGAATACAGCATTGTAGAATGCTTTCCCCCTACACTAGAATACAGCATTGTAGAATGCTTTCCCCCTACACTAGAATGCAGCATTGTAGAATGCTTTCCCTCTAAACTAGAATGCAGCATTGTAGAATGCTTTCCCCCTACACTAGAATACAGCATTGTAGAATGCTTTCCCCCTACACTAGAATACAGCATTGTAGAATGCTTTCCCCCTACACTAGAATACAGCATTGTAGAATGCTTTCCCCCTACACTAGAATACAGCATTGTAGAATGCTTTCCCCCTACACTAGAATGCAGCATTGTAGAATGCTTTCCCTCTAAACTAGAATGCAGCATTGTAGAATGCTTTCCCCCTACACTAGAATACAGCATTGTAGAATGCTTTCCCCCTACACTAGAATGCAGCATTGTAGAATGCTTTCCCCCTACACTAGAATACAGCATTGTAGAATGCTTTCCCCCTACACTAGAATGCAGCATTGTAGAATGCTTTCCCTCTAAACTAGAATGCAGCATTCCCAAAGAAAACATACAGGTCCAAATACACTTTTCTTACTTTCCAACCTATTAGTTTTTTTCTGTCTGGATCAGCATGTTGTGTGAAACATGCTTATATTTATAATACTGTTCTCTGAAAGTGAATTAAATGAAATCGTGTGGAATGATTAGTTAATGTGCAAGGAAGCAAAGAATTCTTGCAGAGTTGGAGATTTAGAGACTGTAAGCACTTAGTGTACACAAAATGTCAGTTCCACTCACTCTGTTTTCAACTTCCCATCAACTTCTACATCAGGAGTTGAGAAAGAAACACAGTAAGCAGTTTAACAGCACACTTCAAGAAAGCATTCCTGAAGCCAATGACCTGGTGTTTTAAGCAACTTCCATGAATTTTTACCTCAAGACGGAGACTAGATTTACAAAAATAAGATTGATCATTAATCAATGCTATAAAGCGGTGTCTTCACGCTGCTTCACAATGCCGATTGAGGCTACTTTGTTGGAGAATTGAACTCAAATTGGAGACGAAACTTCCAAATGAAGAGGGATCAAACATAAAAACTCCTATTAAAGGAGCTCCTTCTACCTTCACAGTTCTCCTATCGTATCCCAGCAGCTCTTCTCTCCCAAAGAGCTCCTTCTACCTTCACAGTTCTACCATCATATCCCAGCAGCTCTTCTCTTCCAAAGAGCTCCTTCTACCTTCACAGTTCTCCTATCGTATCCCAGCAGCTCTTCTCTTCTAAAAAGCTCCTCCTACCTTCACAGTTCTCCTATCGTATCCCAGCAGCTCTTCTCTCCCAAAGAGCTCCTTCTACCTTCACAGTTCTCCTATCGTATCCCAGCAGCTCTTCTCTCCAAAAGAGCTCCTTCTACCTCCACAGCAGCTCGTTCCTACCTTTTTTCTTTTAATTTATTCATGCTCTTATGAAGAGTGACTGACCCCATGGTGGAGTCATGAGAAGAGTGACTGACCCCATGGTGGAGTCATGTGACAGGAGAAGAGTGACTGACCCCATGGTGGAGACAGGAGAAGAGTGAGTGACCCCATGGTGGAGACAGGAGAAGAGTGACTGACCCCATGGTGGAGTCATGAGACATGAGAAGAGTAACTGAACCCATGGTGGAGTCATGAGACATGAGAAGAGTAACTGACCCCATGGTGGAGTCAGGAGACAGGAGAAGAGGGACTGATCCCATGGTGGAGACATGAGACAGGAGAAGAGTGACTGACCCCATGGTGGAGACAGGAGAAGAGTGACTGACCCCATGGTGGAGTCATGAGACAGGAGAAGAGTGACTGACCCCATGGTGGAGTCATGAGACAGGAGAAGAGTGACTGACCCCATGGTGGAGTCATGAGACAGGAGAAGAGGGACTGACCACATGGTGGAGACAGGAGAAGAGTGACTGACCCCATGGTGGAGACAGGAGAAGAGTGAGTGACCCCATGGTGGAGACAGGAGAAGAGTGACTGACCCCATGGTGGAGTCATGCGACAGGAGAAGAGTGACTGACCCCATGGTGGAGTCATGCCACAGGAGAAGAGTGACTGACCCCATGGTGGAGTCATGAGACATGAGAAGAGTGACTGACCCCATGGTGGAGTCATGAGACATGAGAAGAGTAACTGACCCCATGGTGGAGTCATGAGACATGAGAAGAGTGACTGACCCCATGGTGGAGTCATGAGACAGTAGAAGAGGGACTGATCCCATGGTGGAGTCATGAGACAGGAGAAGAGTGACTGACCCCATGGTGGAGACATGAGACAGGAGAAGAGTGACTGACCCCATGGTGGAGACAGGAGAAGAGTGACTGACCCCATGGTGGAGTCATGAGACAGGAGAAGAGTGACTGACCCCATGGTGGAGTCATGAGACAGGAGAAGAGTAACTGACCCCATGGTGGAGTCATGAGACAGGAGAAGAGTGACTGACCCCATGGTGGAGTCATGAGACAGGAGAAGAGTAACTGACCCCATGGTGGAGTCATGAGACAGGAAAAGAGTGACTGACCCCATGGTGGAGTCATGAGACAGGAGAAGAGGGACTGACCCCATGGTGGAGTCATGAGACAGGAGAAGAGTGACTGACCCCATGGCAGAGTCAGGAGAAGAGGGACTGACCCCATGGCAGAGACAGGAGAAGAGGGACTGACCCCATGGTGGAGACAGGAGAAGAGTGACTGACCCCATGGTGGAGACAGGAGAAGAGTGACTGACCCCATGGTGGAGACAGGAGAAGAGTGACTGACCCCATGGTGGAGTCATGAGACAGGAGAAGAGTGACTGACCCCATGGTGGAGTCATGAGACAGGAGAAGAGGGACTGACCCCATGGTGGAGTCATGAGACAGGAGAAGAGTGACTGACCCCATGGTGGAGTCATGAGACAGGAGAAGAGTGACTGACCCCATGGTGGAGTCATGAGACAGGAAAAGAGTGACTGACCCCATGGTGGAGTCATGAGACAGGAGAAGAGTGACTGACCCCATGGTGGAGTCATGAGACAGGAGAAGAGGGACTGCCCCCATGGTGGAGTCATGAGACAGGAGAAGAGTGACTGACCCCATGGCAGAGTCAGGAGAAGAGTGACTGACCCCATGGTGGAGTCATGAGACAGGAGAAGAGTGACTGACCCCATGGCGGAGTCATGAGACAGGAGAAGAGTGACTGAACCCCATGGTGGAGACAGGAGAAGAGTGACTGACCCCATAGCGGAGTCATGAGACAGGAGAAGAGTGACTGACCCCATGGTGGAGTCATGAGACAGGAGAAGAGTGACTGACCCATGGTGGAGACAGGAGAAGGGTGACTGACCCCATGGTGGAGTCATGAGACAGGAGAAGAGTGACTGACCCCATGGTGGAGTCATGAGACATGAGAAGAGTAACTGACCCCATGGTGGAGTCATGAGACAGGAGAAGAGTGACTGACCCCATGGTGGAGTCATGAGACAGGAGAAGAGGGACTGACCCCATGGTGGAGTCATGAGACAGGAGAAGAGTGACTGACCCCATGGTGGAGTCATGAGACAGGAGAAGAGTGACTGACCCCATGGCAGAGTCAGGAGAAGAGGGACTGACCCCATGGCAGAGACAGGAGAAGAGGGACTGACCCCATGGTGGAGAAGGGAGAAGAGTGACTGACCCCATGGTGGAGACAGGAGAAGAGTGACTGACCCCATGGTGGAGACAGGAGAAGAGTGACTGACCCCATGGTGGAGTCATGAGACAGGAGAAGAGTGACTGACCCCATGGTGGAGTCATGAGACAGGAGAAGAGGGACTGACCCCATGGTGGAGTCATGAGACAGGAGAAGAGTGACTGACCCCATGGTGGAGTCATGAGACAGGAGAAGAGTGACTGACCCCATGGTGGAGTCATGAGACAGGAAAATAGTGACTGAACCCATGGTGGAGTCATGAGACAGGAGAAGAGTGACTGACCCCATGGTGGAGTCATGAGACAGGAGAAGAGGGACTGCCCCCATGGTGGAGTCATGAGACAGGAGAAGAGTGACTGACCCCATGGCAGAGTCAGGAGAAGAGTGACTGACCCCATGGTGGAGCCATGAGACAGGAGAAGAGTGACTGACCCCATGGTGGAGTCATGAGACAGGAGAAGAGTGACTGACCCCATGGTGGAGTCATGAGACAGGAGAAGAGTGACTGATCCAATGGTGGAGTCATGAGACAGGAGAAGAGTGACTGACCCCATGGTGGAGACAGGAGAAGAGTGACTGACCCCATGGTGGAGACAGGAGAAGAGTGACTGACCCCATGGTGGAGACAGGAGAAGAGTGACTGACCCCATGGTGGAGACAGGAGAATAGTGACTGACCCCATGGTGGAGACAGGAGAAGAGTGACTGACCCCATGGTGGAGACAGGAGAAGAGTGACTGACCCCATGGTGGAGACAGGAGAAGAGTGACTGACCCCAATTGACACCATAGTGTATGTGTGTGTGTGTGTGTGTGTGTGTGTGTGTGTGTGTGTGTGTGTGTGTGTGTGTGTGTGTGTGTGTGTGTGTGTGTGTGTGTGTGTGTGTGTGTGTGTGTGTGTGTGTGTGTGTGTGTGTGTGTGTGTGTGTGTGTGTGTGTGTGTGTGTGTGTGTGGACTAGCCTAATTATTCTATTGTGTTTCTGGGCTCTAGGCCACATAGTAAGGTATGCCAATCCCTCACAGCGTTCCAGAGCTCAAATTCAGTTAAAGATATGGTCCTCCCTTCATTACACACAGGGGGTTCAGGGACCAACATTTTCCAGAGGTGTCTTTACCTTAAATGGGTCACTGACCTGATGATGACAGTATCTTGTGAGTCCAAAATGGCAACCTACAGTGCATTCGGAATGTAGTATTCAGACCCCTTGACATTTTAAACATTTGGTTACAGCCTTATTCTAAAATGGATTAAATAAATAAAAATGTTCCTCATCAATCCACAGACAAAACCCCATAGTGACGAAGCAAAAACAGGTTTCTATACAAAAGGATAAAATTATTTACATAAGTATTCAGACCTTTTGCTAATGAGACTCCAAATTGAGCTCAGGTGCATCCTGTTTCCATTGATCATCCTTGACATGTTTCTACAACTTGATTGGTTGTCCTCCTGTGGTAAACTCAATTGATTGGACATGATTGGAAAGGCAGACAACATTCTATATAAGGAGCCCAGAGGTCAAAGGAATGGTCCGTAGAAGTCAGAGAGAATACGTTTGGAACCAAGACTCTTCCTAGAGCTGGCCGCCCGGCCAAACTGAGCAATCGGGGGAAAATGGCCTTTGTCAGGGAGGTGACCAAGAACCAGATATTCACTCTGACAGAGCTCCTGAGTTCCTCTGTGGAGATGAAAGAACCTTCCAGAAGGACAACCATCTCTGCAGCACTCCACCTATCAGGCCTTTATGGTAGAGTGGCCAGATGGAAGCCACTCCTCAGTAAAAGGCACACGACAGCCAGCTTGGAGTTTTCCAAAAGGCACCTAAAGGACTCTCAGACCATGAGGAACAAGATTCTCTGGTCTGATGAAACCAAGATTGAACTCCTTGGCCTGAATTATAATGAGGCCATTTAATGAACTAAACACAGTTGAGTAACAACACCATGCAGTGTTGACTCCACCGTGATTCAAATAACACTTATTTATTTACCGCATGTGGGTCAATTTCTGTCTTAGATTGGATGTCTGCTGCTGCTCTGCTCTGGTCTGTCTTAGATTGGATATCTACTGCTGCTCTGTTCTGGTCTGTTCCCAGAGCCAGGCAGTCATCAGTCCTCCCTGTGACAGAGCTTCATCCCAGAGCCAGGCAGTCATCCCACCTCCCTGTGACAGAGCTTCATCCCAGGGCCAGGCAGTCATCAGTCCTTCCTGTGACAGAGTTAATATCTATCATGCACATTAATTATGAGCAGCCTGTCAAGAATGATGTGAGAAACTCTGATTTTTTAAATAACGATTTGCACACTGATGACTGCTCCCTCCCGCAGTTTACTGAGCAACGTTTGGACTCTTTGTCAGAGATGCTAATTCACCCTCCTCCTCATCCACCGCCTCCTCTATAACCTCCTCCTCCACCTCCTCTTCCTCCAACTTCTCTATCTTTACCTCATCTTCTTCCTCCTCCTCCTCTACCCCCTACTCCTCATCAACCTCATCCTCTTCCTTCTCCACCTCCATAACCTCCTGCTCCTCTACCTCATCTTCTTCCTCTTCTTCCTCTACCCACTACTCCTCATCAACCTCCTCCTCTACATCCTCCTCTTCCTCCATCTTCTACTCATCAACCTCCTCCTCTACCTCTTCCTCTACCTCCTACTCCTCCTCATCCTCTACATCCTCCTCTTCCTCCACCTCCTACCCATCAACCTCCTCCTCTACCTCCTCCTCTTCCTCCTTCTCCTCCTCTACCTTCTACTCCTCTTCATCAACCTCCTCTACCTCATCCTCTACCTCCTTCCCCTCATCTACCTCCTCCTCTATCTCCTCTACCTCCTCCTCTACCTCCTCCTCTACCTCCTCCTCTACCTCCTCTACCTCCTCCACTACCACTTTCTCTTCCTCCTCCTCTACCCCCTACTCTTCCTCAACCTCCTCCACCTCCTCTGTTTCAGATGGATATCAGAAATCCATCTATATTTTACTGATGTCAGATGTGTTGTGGATTTGTGCCTCTTCCCCATTGACGTTCTATAATTCACATAGAATCTATACCTAATTCTACGATCTTTCCTTTAAAGTGACTCTAAACTCTAATTTATCAGTGTAAATCTCTATAAATTAAATAAATTAAAGCTGTGTGAACGTCTACATGTTCTGCCAATCTCAGTGATTCTAAATATCATAAACAACAGCCGTAGAAGTGGGTGGAAATGTCCTGGCTTGAGCACTGTGGCAGCTACGCCTACACAATGTCTTGATATTCACTGTTGGGTTCTGAATCTGAATGGCTGTGGTGTCAGGCTGTGTCCCTGTTGGGTTCTGAATCTGAATGGCTGTGGTGTCAGGCTGTGTCCCTGTTGGGGTTCTGAATCTGAATGGCTGTGGTGTCAGGCTGTGTCCCTGTTGGGGTTCTGAATATGAATGACTGTGGTGTCAGGCTGTGTCCCTGTTGGGTTCTGAATCTGAATGACTGTGGTGTCAGGCTGTGTCCCTGTTGGGGTTCTGAATCTGAATGACTGTGGTGTCAGGATGTGTCCCTGTTGGGGTTCTGAATCTGAATGACTGTGGTGTCAGGCTGTGTCCCTGTTGGGTTCTGAATCTGAATGACTGTGGTGTCAGGCTGTGTCCCTGTTGAGGTTCTGAATCTGAATGGCTGTGGTGTAAGACTGTATCCCAAATTGCACCCTGTTCCTCTATATAGTGCACTACCTAAACATAGTGCACTACATGTGCCATTTGGGATTCAGTCTTATGTGATTCTCTTCACTTACCACTGATTGAGTTTATTGAGGTTTGACAAAATGAGGGAATAAAACAACAAGACAGAGTGGAAAAGTGCTGGAACACTGACAAATTAAATTAAATATTATTGGTCAGATGTGCCAAAGACAACAGGTGTAGTCTTTACTGTGAAGTGTTTACTCACGAGCCCTTTCCCACATCTCTGAAGTGGACACACACACACACACACAGCTACACAGCTACACACACACAAACACACACACACACACACACACGCACACACACACACACGCACACACGCACACACACACGCACACAGCTACAAACACACAGCTACACACACACAGCTACACACACACACACACACACACACATACACACACACACACACAGCTACACACACAGCTACACACACAGCTACACACACACACACACACACACACAGCTACACACACACACACACACACACAGCTACACACACAGCTACACACACAGCTACACACACAGCTACAAACACAGCTACACACACACACACACACAACTACACACACACACACACACACACACAGCTACACACACACACACAGCTACACACACACACACACACACACACAGCTACACACACACACACACAGCTGCACATTGTGTGATTGTAGTGATTACTGCTGTCTAATCTAGTGTAGTGGCTACTGCTGCCTGCCCTAGTGTAGTGGTTACTGCTGTCTAATCTAGTGTAGTGGTTACTACTGTCTAATCTAGTGTAGGGGTTACTGCTGTCTAATCTAGTGTTGTGGTTACTGCTGTCTAATCTAGTGAAGTGGTTACTGCTGTCTAATCTAGTGTAGTGGTTACTGCTGTCTAATCTAGTGTAGGGGTTACTGCTGTCTAATCTAGTGTAGGGGTTACTGCTGTCTAATCTAGTGCAGGGGTTACTGCTGTCTAATCTAGTGCAGGGGTTACTGCTGTCTAATCTAGTGTTGTGGTTACTGCTGTCTAATCTAGTGAAGTGGTTACTGCTGTCTAATCTAGTGTAGGAGTTACTGCTGTCTAATCTAGTGTAGTGGTTACTGCTGTCTAATCTAGTGTAGGGGTTACTGCTGTCTGCCCTAGTGTAGGGGTTACTGCTGTCTAATCTAGTGTAGTGGTTACTGCT
Organism: Oncorhynchus kisutch; assembly: GCF_002021735.2. Classification (NCBI taxonomy): domain Eukaryota; kingdom Metazoa; phylum Chordata; class Actinopteri; order Salmoniformes; family Salmonidae; genus Oncorhynchus; species Oncorhynchus kisutch. The sequence continues at coordinate 1,815,961 of NC_034186.2, forward strand.
GTCTAATCTAGTGTAGTGGTTACTGCTGTCTAATCTAGTGTAGGGGTTACTGCTGTCTAATCTAGTGTAGGGGTTACTGCTGTCTAATCTAGTGTAGGGGTTACAGCTGTCTGCTCTAGTGTGGTGGTTACTGCTGTCTAATCTCGTGTAGTGATTACTGGATAGGATTAGATTGGTTGAAAAGGATGGAATACGATTTGTCAGAATGGATAGAATAGGATTGGTTGGATAGGATAGGATTGGTTGGATAGAATAGTATTGGTTGGATAGGATAGAATTGGTTGAATAGGATAGGATTGGTTAGATAGGAAAGGATTGGTTGGATAGGATGGGATGGGATGGGATTGGTTGGATAGGATAGGATAGGATTGGTTGGATAGGATAGGATAGGATAGGACAGGCTTGGTTGGATAGGATAGGATAGGATAGGAATAGTTGGATAGGATAGGATTGGATAGATAGGATAGGGTAGGATAGATTGGATAGGATTGGATTGGTTGGATAGGATAGACTTGGGTTGATAGGATTTGTTGGATAGGATCTTATTGGTTGGATAGGATAGGATTAGATTGGTTGAAAAGTATAGGATTGGTTGGATAGGATTGATAGGATAGAATTTGTTGGGTAGGATAGGATAGGTTCGATCGGATTGGATTGGATTGGATTGTTTGGATAGGATTTTTTGGATAGAATATGATTGGTTGGATAGGGTAGGATTGGATTGGTTGGATAGGATATGATTGGTTAGATAGGATAGGATTGGATAGGATAGGTGGATTGGATTGGTTGGATAGGATAGGTTGGATAGGATAGGATAAGATAGGATATGTTTGAATTGGTTGGATAAGATTTGGTTGGATAGGATAGGACAGGATTGGTTGGATAGGATTGGATTGGTTGGATAGGATCGGAAAGGATAGAATTGGTTGGATGGGAGAAGATTGGTTGGATAGGATTGGTTGGATAGGACAGGATTGGTTCGATAGGATTGGTTCGATAGGATTGGATTGGCTGAATAGGATCAGATAGGAAAGGATTGGTTGGATAGGATTGGTTGGATAGGATAGGATATGATAAAATATGATATAATTGGTAGGATAGATTGGATTGGTTGGATAGGTTTGGATTGGTTGGATAGGATAGGACAGGCTTGGTTGGATAGGATTGGATAGGATTGGTTGGATATGATATGATTGTTTGGATCGGATAGGAAATGATTGGATAGGTTAGTTAGGATAGTGTTGGATTGGATGGATAGGATTGGATAGAATAGGATAGGATAGGATTGATAGGATAGGTTGGATAGGATTGGATAGGAGATAGGATTGGATAGGATTGGATAGGATTGGAATGGTTGGAAAGGTATATAATTGGTTGGATAGGATTGTTTGGATAGGATTGTATTGGTTGGATAGGATTTGATAGGATATGATTGGTTGGATAGTATGGGCTGGATAGGATAGGACAGGACATGCTTGTTTGGATAAGATAGGAATGGTAGGATAGGATTGGATGGATAGGATAGAATAGGTTGGATAGGATTGTATTGGTTGGATAGGATCTGATTGGTTGAAAAGGATGGAATACAATGTCAGATTGGATAGGATAGGATTGGTTGGATAGGATAGTATTGGTTGGATAGGATAGAATTGGTTGGATAGGATAGGATTGGTTAGATAGGATAGAATTGGTTGGATAGGAAAGGATTGGTTGAAAACCGGCCGATACGAGGAGCTGGAATGTACCGCACCAGGGGATACCGTGCGCCTTACACATGGTTTTCCCGGTTTGCCAGCACAGCCCAGTGTGGGCTATTCCACCTCGCCGCACTGGCCTGGCTACGGGGACCATTCAACCAGGTAAGGTTGGGCAGGCTCGGTGCTCAAGAGCTCCAGTGCACCTTCACAGTCCGGTCTGTCCGGTGCCACCTCCGCGTACCAGCCCACCAATGGCACACCCCCGCACCAGGCTGTCTCTCTGTCTTCTCCCTACAGGTGCTCCCACCTGTCCAGTGCTGTCAGAGCCTTCCTCCTCTCCAGCGCTGCATATGTCTCCCGTCTGTCCTGAGCTGCCAGAGTCTCCCATCTGTCCTGAGCTGCCAGAGTCTACCGTCTGTCCTGAGCCGCCAGAGCCGCCAGTCTGTCCTGAGCCGCCAGAGCCGCCAGTATGTCCTGAGCCGCCAGAGCCGCCAGTCTGTCCTGAGCCGTCAGTCAGCCAGGAGCTGCCAGAGCCGTCAGTCTGCGAGGAGCTGCCAGAGCCGTCAGTCTGCCAGGAGCTGCCAGAGCTGCCTGTCACGCAGATGGTGCCAGGTTTCCTCCAGATGTGATTCTTGGCATTCAGGCCAAAGAGTTCAATCTTGGTTTCATCCGATCAGAGAGTCTTTTCTCATGGTCTGAGAGTCCTTTAGGTGCCTTTTGGCAAACTCCACGCGGGTTGTCATGTGCCTTTTATTGAGGAGTGGCTTCTGTCTGGCTATTCTACCATAAAGGCCTGATTGGTGGACTATATACACAAACTACACTGATACTCACACACACATTAACATACACACACACCCATACCGACACAACACAAACTACACTGATAGGATTGGTTCAAAAATGTCCAAAAATGTCCAAAAATGATGCAGAAACATTAATCCATGCTTTTGTCACTTCTAGGTTAGACTACTGCAATGCTCTATTTTCCGGCTACCCGGATAAAGCACTAAATAAACTTCAGTTAGTGCTAAATACGTCTGCTAGAATCCTGACTAGAACCAAAAAATTTGATCATATTACTCCAGTGCTAGCCTCTCTACACTGGCTTCCTGTCAAAGCAAGGGCTGATTTCAAGGTTTTACTGCTAACCTACAAAGCATTACATGGGCTTGCTCCTACCTATCTCTCTGATTTGGTCCTGCCGTACATACCTACACGTACGCTACGGTCACAAGACGCAGGCCTCCTAATTGTCCCTAGAATTTCTAAGCAAACAGCTGGAGGCAGGGCTTTCTCCTATAGAGCTCCATTTTTATGGAACGGTCTGCCTACCCATGTCAGAGACGCAAACTCGGTCTCAACCTTTAAGTCTTTACTGAAGACTCATCTCTTCAGTGGGTCATATGATTGAGTGTAGTCTGGCCCAGGAGTGGGAAGGTGAACGGAAAGGCTCTGGAGCAACGAACCGCCCTTGCTGTCTCTGCCTGGCCTGTTCCCCTCTTTCCACTGGGATTCTCTGCCTCTAACCCTATTACAGGGGCTGAGTCACTGGCTTGCTGGGGCTCTCTCATGCCGTCCCTGGAGGGGGTGCGTCACCTGAGTGGGTTGATTCACTGTTGTGGTCATCCTGTCTGGGTTGGCGCCCCCCCTTGGGTTGTGCCGTGGCGGAGATCTTTGTGGGCTATACTCAGCCTTGTCTCAGGATGGTAAGTTGGTGGTTGAAGATATCCCTCTAGTGGTGTGGGGGCTGTGCTTTGGCAAAGTGGGTGGGGTTATATCCTTCCTGTTTGGCCCTGTCCGGGGGTGTCCTCGGATGGGGCCACAGTGTCTCCTGACCCCTCCTGTCTCAGCCTCCAGTATTTATGCTGCAGTAGTTTATGTGTCGGGGGGCTGGGGTCAGTTTGTTATATCTGGAGTACTTCTCCTGTCCTATTCGGTGTCCTGTGTGAATCTAAGTGTGCGTTCTCTAATTCTCTCCTTCTCTCTTTCTTTCTCTCTCTCGGAGGACCTGAGCCCTAGGACCATGCCCCAGGACTACCTGACATGATGACTCCTTGCTGTCCCCAGTCCACCTGGCCATGCTGCTGTTCCAGTTTCAACTGACCTGAGCCCTAGGACCATGCCCCAGGACTACCTGACATGATGACTCCTTGCTGTCCCCAGTCCACCTGGCCATGCTGCTGCTCCAGTTTCAACTTCCACCTGACTGTGCTGCTGCTCCAGTTTCAACTGTTCTGCCTTATTATTATTCGAACATGCTGGTCATTTATGAACATTTGAACATCTTGGCCATGTTCTGTTATAATCTCCACCCGGCACAGCCAGAAGAGGACTGGCCACCCCACATAGCCTGGTTCCTCTCTAGGTTTCTTCCTAGGTATTGGCCTTTCTAGGGAGTTTTTCCTAGCCACCGTGCTTCTACACCTGCATTGCTTGCTGTTTGGGGTTTTAGGCTGGGTTTCTGTACAGCACTTTGAGATATCAGCTGATGTACGAAGGGCTATATAAATAAATTTGATTTGATTTGATTTGATACTCACACACATTAACATACACACTCACCCATACCGACACAACACAAACTGCACTAATACTCACACACATTAACATACACACACACACACACACCCATACCGACACAACACAAACTACACTGATACTCACACACATTAACATACACACACACACACACCCATACCGACACAACACAAACTACACTGATACTCACACACATTAACATACACACACACACACACCCATACCGACACAACACAAACTACACTGATACTCACACACACATACACTACATACACACTTTCACACTCATAATTTGCTGCTGCTACTCTGATCTTTAATTTGGTCTTATTATTATCTATCCAGATGCCTAGTCACTTTACCCTGCCTTCATGTACATATCTACCTCAAATACCTTATTATTATCTATCCAGATGCCTAGTCACATTACCCTGCCTTCATGTACATATCTACCTCAAATACCTTATTATTATCTATCCAGATGCCTAGTCACATTACCCTGCCTTCATGTACATATCTACCTCAAATACCTTATTATTATCTATCCAGATGCCTAGTCACATTACCCTGCCTTCATGTACATATCTACCTCAAATACCTTATTATTATCTATCCAGATGCCTAGTCACTTTACCCTGCCTTCATGTACATATCTACCTCAAATACCTTATTATTATCTATCCAGATGCCTAGTCACTTTACCCTGCCTTCATGTACATATCTACCTCAAATACCTTATTATTATCTATCCTGATGTCTAGTCACATTACCCTGCCTTCATGTACATATCTACCTCAAATACCTTATTATTATCTATCCAGATGCCTAGTCACTTTACCCTGCCTTCATGTACATATCTACCTCAACTACCTTATTATTATCTATCCAGATGCCTAGTCACTTTACCCTGCCTTCATGTACATATCTACCTCAAATACCTTATTATTATCTATCCTGATGTCTAGTCACTTTACCCTGCCTTCATGTACATATCTACCTGAAATATCTTGTACCTCTGCACATTGATCCTCTTGTATGTCATTTTTGTACACGAGAGAGAGAGAGAGAGAGAGAGAGAGAGAGAGAGAGAGAGAGAGAGAGAGCTTGGCCACTTAGACAGCCGTGGCAGGAAATAAATCTGTGGCCCATATTAGAATCCGTCATCTGTGATTTTCAGTATGACCAGCCAGATGTTGGGTCAAAATATTGGTTGGACTCTTTGGCGTGCTGGCAGGGGGAACGATTCAATTTCCCCTTGATGAATGAGCGACCGGAGACAGCAGCCCCGAGGGTTGAACCTGACCTTAGAGATGCACAGAGACCAGCACCACGTCACCATCCTCTTCTTCTCAGTGTAAAATATCACCCTTCATTCTTCTCAGGGCATCTCTCTCTGTCTGAGCTGACACAGAGGCCGGCTACGCCTCTCAGACAATTTTTGCTTTCAGACCTATTAGACCTTTTTTCATCATACTTGCTGTTTTCCTTCAAGTGGTCACCAGTGATGCTGGGCTGTTATGGGTTGGATGGTGGTTCGGAATTAGCTATCTTATCAACAAACAAGTAGAATACATCTGTAGACACTGGTTCCATTGTATTTGTAACGGCTGTCTTGGGTGGAAGGAGGAGAGGACCAAAGTGCAGCGTGGTTAGTGTTCATCTTATTTAATAAGAAACTGAACAACAACTGAATACAAAACAACAAAGAGACAACCCGAAACAGTTCTGTCTGGTGCAGACACACAAAGACTGAAAATAACCACAAAACACAAAGGAAAATATGGTTCTCAATCAGGGACAACGATAGACAGCAGCCTCTGATTGAGAACCATATCAGGCCAAACACAGAAATAGAAAATATAGAAAAACAAACAGACTGCCCACCCCAACTCACGCCCTGACCAATACTAAATAAAGACAAAGCAAAGGAGCTAAGGTCAAAACGTGACAGTATTTACTACAAAAAAAGAATCTAAAGTCTTCAACCACCTTTGTCTGTATGAATGTTTTCCAGTGATGTATGTTACGTTGATTCTTCGCAGTATAAATACATTAAAATGTCAAAATCATCCAGTAGCATCAAAATCACACAACAAGAATATTCTCAGGCCTCCCTCCCTTGGAAAACAGTGTGCTTCAAGTGGACTTCTAAAATAGATGAGTGGTATCTGAGCCAAGTAGGAGCTGATGTTGGAGAGGATACACAATCATCACTGCAGGCTTCAGGCTTGTCTGACTAAAATACATTCAATCATCACTGCAGGATTCAGCCTGGTCTGACTAAAAAACACTCAATCAATGCAGGATTCAGCCTGGTCTGACTAAAATACATTCAATCACTGCAGGATTCAGCCTGGTCTGACTAAGAAACACTCAATCAATGCAGGATTCAGCCTGGTCTGACTAAAATACATTCAATCACTGCAGGATTCAGGCTGGTCTGACTAAGAAACACTCAATCAATGCAGGATTCAGCCTGGTCTGACTAAAATACATTCAATCACTGCAGGATTCAGCCTGGTCTGACTAAAATAAATTCAATCAATGCAGGATTCAGCCTGGTCTGACTAAAAAACACTCAATCATCACTGCAGGCTTTAGCCTGGTCTGACTAAAAAACAATCAATCATCACTGCAGGCTTTAGCCTGGTCTGACTAAAAAACACTCAATCATCACTGCAGGCTTTAGCCTGGTCTGACTAAAAAACACTCAATCAATGCAGGCTTCAGGCTGGTCTGACTTAAAAACACTCAATCATCACTGCAGGATTCAGCCTGGTCTGACTAAAAAACACTCAATCATCACTGCAGGCTTTAGCCTGGTCTGACAAAAAAACACTCAATCAATGCAGGCTTCAGGCTGGTCTGACTAAAAAACACTCAATCATCACTGCAGGCTTTAGCCTGGTCTGACTAAAATACACTCAATCATCACTGCAGGCCTTAGCCTGGTCTGACTAAAATACACTCAATCATCACTGCAGGCTTTAGCCTGGTCTGACTAAAATACACTCAATCATCACTGCAGGCTTTAGCCTGGTCTGACTAAAATACACTCAATCATCACTGCAGGCTTTAGCCTGGTCTGACTAAAATACACTCAATCATCACTGCAGGCTTCAGGCTGGTCTGACTAAAAAACACTCAATCATCACTGCAGGCTTCAGGCTGGTCTGACTAAAAAACATGAAGCATTTTCTCTGGTTTCATCTCATCGAAACATATAATAGAACCTCTGACATGTAAGATGGCGTTGTACTGGATGGCGTTGTACTGGATGGCGTTGTGCTGGATGGCGTTGTGCTGGATGGCGTTGTGCTGGATGGCGTTGTGCTGGATGGCGTTGTGCTGGATGGCGTTGTACTGGATGGCGTTGTGCTGGATGGCGTTGTGCTGGATGGCGTTGTGCTGGATGGCGTTGTGCTGGATGGCGTTGTACTGGATGGCGTTGTGCTGGATGGCGTTGTGCTGGATGGCGTTGTACTGGATGGCGTTGTGCTGGATGACGTTGTACTGGATGGCGTTGTGCTGGATGGCGTTGTACTGGATGGCGTTGTACTGGATGGCGTTGTGCTGGATGGCGTTGTGCTGGATGGCGTTGTACTGGATGGCGTTGTGCTGGATGGCGTTGTGCTGGATGGCGTTGTGCTGGATGGCGTTGTACTGGATGGCGTTGTGCTGGATGGCGTTGTGTTGGATGGCGTTGTGTTGGATGGCGTTGTACTGGATGGCGTTGTGCTGGATGGCGTTGTGCTGGATGGCGTTGTGCTGGATGGCGTTGTGCTGGATGGCGTTGTACTGGATGGCGTTGTGCTGGATGGCGTTGTGCTGGATGGCGTTGTACTGGATGGCGTTGTACTGGATGGCGTTGTACTGGATGGCGTTGTGCTGGATGGCGTTGTGCTGGATGGCGTTGTACTGGATGGCGTTGTACTGGATGGTGTTTTGCAAGCTCCGACCCAGCTTTGCTATTTTGTGATTCTTTAGGCGTTCTTTAACTTATTTTCACAAAATGTATCTTCTACCGTCTCTTATAACCAACAATAACTTTTGAATATCAGATTGGCAGTTACTTACCCTAATTTCGGCTTCAACTTTGACCCTACTGCCCTGGTCTCTTTCTGTAATTCTGAACCAGTTTTCAGGCTACCCAAGAGCCGAACGCCGGCATTACAGAGGCAAGTGATGGGGGATCCTGGTGAGATTAAGGTGAAGGGAAAACCAGTCATCTCTTCTCTACATTCTACTGGCTAATGTACAGTCACTAGATAATAAGATGGACCTCTGATCGTCCCTCCATTCTACTGGCTAATGTACAGTCACTAGATAATAAGATGGACCTCTGATCGTCCCTCCATTCTACTGGCTAATGTACAGTCACTAGATAATAAGATGGACCTCTCATCGTCCCTCCATTCTACTGGCTAATGTACAGTCACTAGATAATAAGATGGAGGACCTCCGATTTGCTACCAATGGAACTCTCGGAAATGCAATATTCTCAGCTTTTCTAAAACACGGCAATTGGACAAGATAACCCCCCCCCCCCCCCATGGCTATCCATCTCGATTGATTCTCCGTGGAGTGGAGTGGACAGGACAGTAGAGTCAGGGAAATCGAGAGGGAGAGGCGATTGCCTCTTCATCAACATCAAATGGTGTGCTGACACGAGCAGAGTTAGTCATGACCGATTGACTAACCGATTGTTCACCCATCTTGGAATACCTTTACGTTTTTGTCATTTAGCAGCTCTTATCCAAAGCAACTTACAGTTAGTGCATTCATCTTAAGATAGCTAGGTGGGACCACCACATATCTCAGTCATAGTCAGTAAATGTTTCCTTAGTAAAGTAGCTATCAGCAAAGTCAGAGAAAAGCTTGGACTGGGCTGAGCGGGAGCTTCCCTCCCATAGGGGTGAGGTGGCAGAACGGAGTGCTCAGGTAGGCAAGTACCACAGTCGTGTAGTGTACGCCAGCTTTGACTGGAAGCCAGTGGAGTGTGCCGGGGAGTGGGGTGACACGGGAGAACTTGGGAAGGTTGAACACCAGGCGAGCTGCAACATTGTGGATAAGTTGCAGGGGTTTGATGGCACAAGCAGGGACCTCAGCCAACAGTGAGTTGCAGTAGTCCAGACGGGAGATGACGAGTGCCTGGATTAGGGCCTGCGCCACCTCCTGTGTGAGGTAGGGTTGTACTCTACGGATGTTGTAAAGCACGTGTCAAACTCATTCAATGGAGGGCCGAGTGCATGCAGGTTTTCGCCCCATCCGTGTACTTGATTGATTAATTAAGGTCACTAATTAGTAAGGAACTCCTTAATTGAAAGGAAAAACGGAAAACTCAGACACTCGGCCCTCCGTGTAATGGGTTTGACAACCCTGTTGTAGAACATGAACCTGCAGGAGCAAGTCACTGCCTTGATGTTTGCAGAGAACAACAGGCTGTTGTCCAGGGTCATGCCAAGGTTCTTTGCACTCTGGGAGGGGGACACCGTGGAGTTGCCAACCGTGATGAGGAGGTCTTTGAGTGTCAGAAGTACACTCAAAGTAGAGTATCATCCACATAGCAATGATAGGAGAGACCATGTGAGGACATGACATGTGATTTGGTGTATAGAGAGAAGAGGGGAGGGACTAGAACCGAGCCCTGGGGGACACCAGTAGTGAGAGTACATGGTGCAGACACAGATCCTCTCCATGTCAGCTGGTAGGAGCGGCCAGGTAGGACGCAATCCAAGAGTGTGCAGAGCCACTCAGCCCTTAGAGGGTGGAGAGGAGGATCTGATAGAGCCTGAGACTCCCAGCCCTGAGAGGGTGGAGAGGAGGATCTGATAGAGCCTGAGACTCCCAGCCCTGAGAGGGTGGAGAGGAGGATCTGATGGTTCACGGTGTCGAAGGCAGCGAATAGATCTAGGAGGATGAGAACAGAGGAGAGAGAGTCAGCTTTGGCAGTAAGGACACCCTTCGTGACACAGAGAAGAGCAGTCTTGGTTGTGATTCATCTTGAAGCCCGACTGGTTAGGGTCAAGAAGATCATTCTGAGAGAGATAACGAGTGAGTTGATCAGAGACAGCCAGAGGATCAACGGTTGGTTTCTTGAAGTGAGCAACTCTGGCCCTTTTTAAGTCAAAGGGATGTATCGAATGGTCAAGGATGAGTTAATACGGGCAGTGGGGAATGGGAGAAGGTCGCCGGAGATGGTCTGGAGAAAGGAGGAGGGATGGGGTCGAGTGGGCAGGTTGTCGGGGCGGCCGGACGTCACTAGTCGCACGATTTCATCTGAAGAGAGAGGGGAGAAAGAGGTCAAGGCCTAGGGTAGTTCTGTGTGAGTTAGACCAGTGGACCCAGTAGGCTGAGTGAATGAGGAGCGGATGTTGGCAACCTAATTTTCAAATTGGTTGACAAAGTCGCTCACAGAGAGGGAGGAGGAAAAGCGGTGGAGGATTAAGGAGGAAGGAGAAGGTGGAAAATAGTTTCCAAAGGGTTAGAGACGGAAACTTGACATTTAGAGTGATTGAAAGTGGCTTTAGAAGCAGATACAGAGGAAGAGAAGATAGAGGAGGGAGTGAAAGGATGATAGGTCCTCCGGAAGGTTAGTTTACTAAAGCACCTGATTGTCCCTACATGTTCTAAGATCACTACCTTCGTTCCTGTTCCAATGACAACCACCCTGTATCACTCACTTCTGTAATCATGTTTTAAAAGGATGGGCATACATCAACACCATTATTCCAGACATCTTGGACCCACTCCAACTTGCCCACCACCCCAAACAGATCCACAGACGACGCAATCTCAATTGGACTCCACACTGCCCTCACCCACCTAGATAAGAGGAATACCTATGTGAGAATGCTGTTTATTGACTACAGCTCAGCGTTCAACCCCATTGTCCCCTCCAAGCTCATAACAAAGGTAGGGACCCTGGGACTGAACCTCTCCCTCTGCAACTGGATACTGCACTTCCTGATGGTGAGGGTAGGAAACATCACCTTCGCCACACTGACCCTCAAAACAGGGGGCCCCACAGTGGTGTGTGCTCAGTCCCCTCCTGTACTCCCTGTTCATCCACGACTGAGCATGACTCCAACACCATCATCAAGACGACGATGATGACAGTGGAAGATGACAGTGGTAGGCCTGATCACCAGCGATGATGAGACAGCCTACAGCTAGGAGATCAGTGACCTGGCAGTGTGGTGCCAAGAGACTGATCGTGGACGACAGAAAATGGGCTGATGAGCAGAACATCCACATGGACGGGGCTGCGGTGGAGCGGGTTTTAAGTTCCTCATAGTCCATATCACTAAGAACTTAAGATGGTCCACTTAAAAAACAGTCGTGAAGGTGCAACTCTTTCCCATCAGGAAGTTGAACGGGTTTGGTATGTTCTACAGCTGTACCATTGAGAGCATATTGATTGGCTGCATCACTGCTTGTTAAGATAAAAGCACAGCCCTCGATCTCATGGTGCTACAGAGGGTGACGCGATCAGCACAGTACATCACTGGGGCCCAGCTCCCTGCCATCCAGGACCACTATATCAGAGGGTGGTGAGGACAGCCCAGTATATCACTGGGGCCCAGCTTCCTGCCATCCAGGACCTCTATATCAGGTGGTGTGAAAGGAAGGCCAGGAAAATCGTTAAAGACTCCAGCCACCCAAGCCATGGACTGACTGTTCTCTCTGATTCCGCACGGCATGCTGTACCGGCATATCGGCAAACTACCTGCCCACCAGGACACCTACAGTCGTGGCCAAAAGTTTTGAGAATGACACAAATATAAATTTTCACAAAGTTTGCTGCTTCAGTGTCTTTAGATATTTTTCTCAGATGTTTCTATGGAATACTGAAGTATAATTACAAGCATTTCATAAGTGTCAAAGGATTTTATTGACATTTACATGAAGTTGCAAAGAGTCAATATTTGCAGTGTTGACCCTTTTTATTCCAAGACCTCTGCAATCTGCCCTGGCATGCTGTCAATTAACTTCTGGGCCACATCCTGACTGATGGCAGCTCATTGTTGCATAATCAATGCTTGGAGTTTGTCAGAATTTGTGTGGTTTTGTTTGTCCACCCGCCTCTTGAGGATTGACCACAAGTTCTCAATACGATTAAGATCTGGGGAGTTTCCTGGCCATGGACCCAAAATATCGATGTTTTGTTCCCCGAGACACTCATTTATCACTTTTGCCTTATGGCAAGGTGCTCCATCATGCTGGAAACGCATTGTTTGTCACCAAACTGTTCCTGGGTGGTTGGGAGAAGTTGCTCTCGGAGGATGTGTTGGTACTATTCTTTATTCATGGCTGTGTTCTTAGGCAAAATTGTGAGTGAGTCCACTCCCTTGGCTGAGAAGCAACCCCACACATGAATGGTCTCAGGATGCTGTACTGTTGGCATGACACAGGACTGATGGTAGCGCTCACCTTGTCTTCTCCAGACAAGCTTTTTACCGCATGCCCCAAACAATCGGAAAGGGGATATATCAGAGAAAATTACTTTACCCAGGTCCTCAGCAGTCCAATCCCTGTACCTTTTGCAGAATATCAGTCTGTCCCTGATGTTTTTCCTGGAGAGAAGTGACTTCTTTGCTGCTCTTCTTGACACCAGGCCATCCTTCAAAAGTCTTCACCTTCACTGTGGGTACAGATGCCCTCACACCTGCCTGCTGCCATTCCTGAAAAAGCTCTGTACTGGTGGTGCCCCGATCCCATAGCTGAATCAACTTTAGGAGACGGTCCTGGAGCTTGCTGGACTTTCTTGGGCGCCCTGAAGCCTTCTTCACAACAATTGAACCGCTCTCCTTGAAGTTCTTGATGATCCGATAAATGGTTGATTTAGGTGCAATCTTACTGGCAGCAATATCCTTGCCTGTGAAGCCCTTTTTGTGCAAAGCAATGTGTTTCCTTGCAGGTAACCATGATTGACAGAGGAAGAACAAGGATTCCAAGTACCACCCTCCTTTTGAAGTTTCCAGTCTGTTATTCGAACTCAATCAGCATGACAGAGGGATCTCCAGCCTTGTCCTCGTAAACACTCACATCTGTGTTAACAAGAGAATCACTGACATGATGTCAGCTGGTCCTTTTGTAGCAGGGCTGAAATGCAGCGTAATTTTTGGGGGGGGATTCAGTTCATTTGCATGGCAAAGGGGGACTTTGCAATTAATTGAAATTCATCTGATCACTCTTCATAACATTCTGGAGTATATGCAAATTGCCATCATACAAACTGAGGCAGCAGACTTTGTGAAAATTAATATTTGTGTCATTCTCAAAACTTTTGGCCACGACTGTACAGCACCCAATGTCACAGGAAGGCCAAAAAGATCATCAAGGACAACAACCACCCGAGCCACGGCCTGTTCATCCTGCTATCATCCAGAAGGCGAGGTCAGTACAGGTGCATCAAAGCTGGGGACCGAGAGACTGAAAAACAGCTTCTATCTCAAGGCCATCAGACTGTTAAATAGCCATCACTAGCAAGTTAGTGTCAATCGCTGACAGTTAGAGGCTGCTGCCTACATACATAGATTTGAAATCCCTGGCCACTTTAATAATGTTTACATAACTCACCTCATATGCATATACTGTATTCTATTATATTCTACTGTATCTTGGGCCGTTCTGCTCGTCCATATATCTCTATATCCTTCACTTAGATTTTGTTGTATTGTTGTGAAAGTGTTCGATATTACTGCACTGTTGGAGCTAGAAACACAAGCAATTTGCTACACCTGCATTAACATCTGCTAAACACGTATATGTGACCAATTCTTTTTGATTTGATAAAACGCTCTCACTACTGTAAGTCGCTCTGGATAAGAGCGTCTGTAAAAATGTTACTATGTAAAAAGAAAATATTGAAAATTGTCATATGGTTCACCTGAAATGCATTACATTAACAAGGCTATGAAAGATTGATCTCTAGGGTTTTCACTGGATCAAAATGAGGCTTGGGCGGTGGGTGTGGCGGAGGCGTGGTAGTGGGCGTGGTCACGGATGGACATCTTAGAAGCCCTCCTCTTTCCCGCAGAGACAACATTTTGTTGTATTAAAGCTAATATCCTGAATTATACAAAATGTTCCATATGTGGAGGGAACATTTGACGGTTTTAAAGTTTCCTGCAACACATTATACAACACATGTACATCTACACATGTTGTCCTTATGCCGTGTTCTTATCTTATGGAAGTGATGGATGCCCCATGACACGACAAAAATACTCCTGAATGCATAATAAATCAAAAAAAGTTATATTCTCCCTGGATGGTTCGTTTGTATTTCTAAATCTCAACAATGACCTTATTAAAAAAGATATCTATGATATGTTCTATATACTTTACCTGGTTTTAGTTGTTTGTAGTTGTTTAAGTTCACACTAGACAGTTAGGTGACCAACCCAATACCTTTCTATTCAGCAAAATGCTGATCTCCATTAAGTGATAAAACCCAAAACCAGAGCATACCCCACAAATATTGTCCCTCCTCATCTCATGTCCCTCCTCATCTCCTCCTCATCTACTCCTGTCCCTCCTCATCAACCTGTCCCTCCTCATCTCCTCCTCTCCCTCCTCATCTCCCTCTGTCCCTCCTCATCTCCCCCTGTCCCTCCTCATCTCCCCCTGTCCCTCCTCATCTCCTCCTGTCCCTCCTCATCTCCTCCTGTCCCTCCTCATCTCCCCCTGTCCCTCCTCATCTCCCCCTGTCCCTCCTCATCTCCTCCTGTCCCTCATCATCTCCTCAACTCCTCCTGTCCCCCCTCATCATCTCCTGTCCCTCCTCATCTCCCCCTGTCCCTCCTCATCTCCTCCTGTCCCTCCTCATCTCTTCCTGTCCCTCCTCATCTCCTCCTGTCCCTCCTCATCATCTCCTGTCACTCCTCATCATCTCCTGTCATTTCACATCTCCTCCTCTCCCTCCGCATCTCCTCATCATCTCCTCCTGTCCCTCTTCATCTCCTCCTCTCCCTCCTCATCTCCTGTCCCCCCTCATCTCCTACTGTCCCTCCTCATCTCCTCCTCATCTCCTCTCCCTCCTCATCTCCTCCTCATCTCCTCCTGTCCCTCCTCATCATCTCCTCATCTCCTCATCTCCTCTCCCTCCTCATCTCCTCTCCCTCCTCTCCTCCACCTCTCCATCCTCATCTCCTCATCATCTCCTCCTCTCTCTCATCTCCTCCTCTCCACCCTAATCTCCTCCTCTCCCTCCTCATCTCCTCCTGTCCCTCCTCATCTCCCTCCACATCTCCTCCCCCCCTTCCTCATCTCCCCCTCTCCCTCCTCGTCTCCTCCTGTCCGTCCTCATCATCTCCTCTCCCTCCTCATCTCCTCCTGTTCCCCCTCATCCCTTGTCCCTCCTCGTCTCCTCCTGTCCCTCCTCATCTCCCTCCTCATCTCCTCATCTCCTTCTCTCCCTCCTCATCTCCTGTCTTCCCTCATCTCCTTCTCTCCCTCCTCATCTCCTGTCCCTCCTCATCTCCTCCTGTCCCTCATCTCCTCCTCATCACCTCCTGTCCCTCCTCATCTCCTCCTGTCCCTCCCCGTCTCCTCCTGTCCTTCATCATGGGGCGGCAGTGTAGCCTAGTGGTTAGAGCATTGGACTAGTAACCGAAAGGTTGCAAGTTCAAATCCCCGAGCTGACAAGGTACAAAATCTGTCGTTCTGCCCTTGAACAGGCAGTTAACCCACTGTTCCTAGGCCGTCATTGAAAATAAGAATTTGTTCTTAACTGACTTGCCTAGTAAAATAAAGGTAAAAAAAAAAAAAAAAAATCCATCTCCTCATGTCCCACCTCATCTCCTCCTCTACCTCCGCATCTCCTCTCCCTCCTCATCTCCTGTCCCTTCTCATCTCCTCCTCTCCCTCCTCATCTCCTCCCATCCCACCTCATCTCCTCCTCTCCCTCCGCATCTCCTCTCCCTCCTCATCTCATGTCCCTCCTCATCTCCTGTCCCTCCTCATCTCCTGTCCCTCCTCATCTCCACCCTCATCTCCTCCTGTCCCTCATCTCCTCCTCATCTCCTCCTCATCTCCTGTCCCTCATCTCCTCCTGTCCCCCCTCATCTCCTCCTGTCCCTCCTCATCTCCTCCTCATCTCCGGCCCCCATCATCTCCTCCTGTCCGTCCTCATCTCCTCCTGTCCCCCCTCATCTCCTGTCCCTCCCTCCTCCTGTCCCTCCTGTCCCCCCTCATCTCCTCCTGTCCCTCCTCATCTCCCTCCTCATCTCCTCCTGTCCCTCCTCATCTCCTCTTCCACCCCTTCATCTCCTCCTGTCCCTCCTCATCTCCCCCCTCATCTCCTCCTGTCCCTCCTCATCTCCCCCCTCATATCCTCCTGTCCCTCCTCATCTCCCCCCTCATCTCCTCCTGTCCCTCATCTCCTCCTGTCCCTCATCTCCTCCTGTCCCTCATCTCCTCATCTCCTGTTACAGGTTACAGGTTCGTAGCCTCTAGGTTACAGGTTCGTAGCCTCGTGGTTACAGGTTCGTGGCCTCGAGGATACAGATCGTGGCCTCGAGGTTGCTGGTTCGTAGCATCGAGGTTGCTGGTTCGTAGCCTCGAGGTTGCTGGTTCGTAGCCTCGAGGTTACAGGTTGCTGGTTCGTAGTCTCGAGGTTACAGGTTGCTGGTTCGTAGCCTCGAGGTTACAGGTTCGTGGCCTCGAGGTTACAGGTTCGTAGTCTCGAGGTTACAGGTTCGTGGCCTCGAGGTTACAGGTTCGTAGCCTCGAGGTTGCTGGTTCGTAGCCTCGAGGTTGCTGGTTCGTAGCCTCGAGGTTACAGGTTGCTGGTTCGTAGTCTCGAGGTTACAGGTTGCTGGTTCGTAGTCTCGAGGTTACAGGTTCGTGGCCTCGAGGTTACAGGTTCGTGGCCTCGAGGTTACAGGTTCGTAGTCTCGAGGTTACAGGTTCGTGGCCTCGAGGTTACAGGTTCGTAGCCTCGAGGTTGCTGGTTCGTAGCCTCGAGGTTGCTGGTTCGTAGCCTCGAGGTTGCTGGTTCGTAGCCTCGAGGTTGCTGATTCGTAGCCTCGAGGTTACAGGTTGCTGGTTCGTAGCCTCGAGGTTACAGGTTGCTGGTTCGTAGTCTCGAGGCTACAGGTTGCTGGTTCGTAGCCTCGAGGTTACAGGTTTCTGGTTCGTATCCCGGAGCCGACAAGGTATAAAAAAAAAATCACTTAACCTGAATTCCTCCAGGGGCTCTGGAAGAATACAGCACCAGTAGTAACAACCGTAAGTAAACAGGAGAAGACCACCACCAACCCCGTAAACAGGGGAAGACCACCACCAGCCTGTAAACAGGGGAAGACCACCACCAACCAGTAAACAGGGGAAGACCACCACCAACCAGTAAACAGGGGAAGACCACCACCAGCCAGTAAACAGGGGACAGGCAGCCCAAAAAACAGTTAGGTGACCCACCCAATACTTTTCTAAGCAGCAAAATGCTGATCTCCATTAAGTGATAAAACCCAAAACCTTAGCATACCCCACAAATCTTGTCCCTCCTCATCTCATGTCCCTCCTCATCTCCTCCTCATCTAGTCCTGTCCCTCCTCATCAACCTGTCCCTCCTCATCTCCTCCTCTCCCTCCTCATCTCCCCCTGTCCCTCCTCATCTCCCCCTGTCCCTCCTCATCTCCTCCTGTCCCTCCTCATTTCCTCCTGTCCCTCCTCATCTCCTCATGTCCCCCCTCAGCTCCTCTCCCTCCTCATCCCATCTCCCTCCTCCTCTCCCTCCTCATCTCCTCCTGACCCCCCTCATCTCCTCCGGTCCCTCATCATCTCCTCAACTCCTCCTGTCCCCCCTCATCATCTCCTGTCCCTCCTCATCTCCCCCTGTCCCTCCTCATCTCCTCCTGTCCCTCCTCATCTCCTCCTGTCCCTCCTCATCTCCTCATGTCCCCCCTCCTCTCCCTCCTCATCATCTCCTGTCCCTCCTCATCTCCTCCTGTCCCTCCTCATCATCTCCTGTCCCTCCTCATCATCTCCTGTCATTTCAGATCTCCTCCTCTCCCTCCGCATCTCCTCATCAACTCCTCCTGTCCCTCTTCATCTCCTCCTCTCCCTCCTCATCTCCTGTCCCCCCTCATCTCCCACTGTCCCTCCTCATCTCCTCCTCATCTCCTCTCCCTCCTCATCTCCTCCTCATCTCCTCCTGTCCCTCCTCATCATCTCCTCATCTCCTCATCTCCTCTCCCTCCTCATCTCCTCTCCCTCCTCTCCTCCACCTCTCCATCCTCATCTCCTCATCATCTCCTCCTCTCTCTCATCTCCTCCTCTCCGCCCTCATCTCCTCCTCTCCCTCCTCATCTCCTCCTGTCCCTCCTCATCTCCCTCCGCATCTCCTCCTCTCCCTCCTCATCTCCTCCTCTCCCTCCTCGTCTCCTCCTGTCCGTCCTCATCTCCTCCTGTTCCCCCTCATCCCTTGTCCCTCCTCATCTCCTCCTGTCCCTCCTCGTCTCCTCCTGTCCCTCCTTATCTCCCTCCTCATCTCCTGTCCCTCCTCATCTCCTCCTGTCCCTCATCTCCTCCTCATCTCCTCCTGTCCCTCCTCATCTCCTCCTGTCCCTCCTCGTCTCCTCCTGTCCCTCATCATCTCCTCTCCCTCCTCATCTCCTCCTGTTCCCCCTCATCCCTTGTCCCTCCTCATCTCCTCCTGTCCCTCCTCGTCTCCTCCTGTCCCTCCTCATCTCCCTCCTCATCTCCTCATCTCCTCCTGTCCCTCCTCATCTCCTCCTGTCCCTCCTCGTCTCCTCCTGTCCCTCATCTCCTCCTGTCCCTCATCATCTCCACTCCCTCGTCATCTCCTCCTGTTCCCCCTCATCCCCTCCGGTCCCTCCTCATCTCCTCTGGTCCCTCCTCATCTCCTCCGGTCCCACCTCATCTCCTCCTGTCCCTCCTCATCTCCTCCTCTCCCTCCTCGTCTCCTCCTGTCCGTCCTCATCTCCTCCTGTTCCCCCTCATCCCTTGTCCCTCCTCATCTCCTCCTGTCCCTCCTCGTCTCCTCCTGTCCCTCCTTATCTCCCTCCTCATCTCCTGTCCCTCCTCATCTCCTCCTGTCCCTCATCTCCTCCTCATCTCCTCCTGTCCCTCCTCATCTCCTCCTGTCCCTCCTCGTCTCCTCCTGTCCCTCATCATCTCCTCTCCCTCCTCATCTCCTCCTGTTCCCCCTCATCCCTTGTCCCTCCTCATCTCCTCCTGTCCCTCCTCGTCTCCTCCTGTCCCTCCTCATCTCCCTCCTCATCTCCTCATCTCCTCCTGTCCCTCCTCATCTCCTCCTGTCCCTCCTCGTCTCCTCCTGTCCCTCATCTCCTCCTGTCCCTCATCATCTCCACTCCCTCGTCATCTCCTCCTGTTCCCCCTCATCCCCTCCGGTCCCTCCTCATCTCCTCTGGTCCCTCCTCATCTCCTCCGGTCCCACCTCATCTCCTCCTGTCCCTCCTCATCTCCTCCTGTCCCTCCTCATCTCCTCCTCTCCATCTCCTGTCCCTCCTCATCTCCTCCTGTCCCTCCTCATCTCCTCCTGTCCCTCCTCATCTCCTCCTCTCCATCTCCTGTCCCTCCTCATCTCCTCCTTTCCCTCCTCATCTCCTCCGGTCCCACCTCATCACCTCCTGTCCCACCTCATCTCCATCCTTATCTCCTGTCCCTTCTCATCTCCTCCTGTCCCTCCTCATCTCCTTATCTCCTCCTCTCCATCTCCTCTCCCTCCTCATCTCCTGTCCCTTCTCATCTCCTCCTCTCCCTCCTCATCTCCTCCCATCCCCCCTCATCTCCTCCTGTCCCTCCTCGTCAGCTCCTGTCCCACCTCATCTCCATCCTCATCTCCTGTCCCTCCTCATGTCCTCATCTCCTCCTCTCCCTCCTCATCTCCTCCTGTCCCTCCTCATCTCCTCCCTCCTCATCTCCTCCTGTCCCTCCTCATCTCCTCCTGTCCCCCCTCATCTCCTCCTGTCCCACCTCATCTCCTCCTGTCCGTCCGTCCTCATCTCCTCCTGTCCCTCATCATCTCCTCTCCCTCCTCATCTCCTGTCCCTCCTGTCCCCCCTCATCTCCTCCTGTCCCTCCTCATCTCCCTCCTCATCTCCTCCTGTCCCTCCTCATCTCCTCTTCCACCCCCTCATCTCCTCCTGTCCCTCCTCATCTCCCCCCTCATCTCCTCCTGTCCCTCCTCATCTCCCCCCACATCTCCTCCTGTCCCTCCTCATCTCCCCCTCATCTCCTCCTGTCCCTCATCTCCTCCTGTCCCTCATCTCCTCCTGTCCCTCATCTTCTCCTGTCCCTCATCTCCTCCTGTCCCTCATCTCCTCATCTCCTGTTACAGGTTACAGGTTCGTAGCCTCGAGGTTACAGGTTCGTAGCCTCGTGGTTACAGGTTCGTGGCCTCGAGGTTACAGGTTCGTGGCCTCGAGGTTGCTGGTTCGTAGCCTCGAGGTTGCTGGTTCGTAGCCTCGAGGTTGCTGGTTCGTAGCCTCGAGGTTGCTGGTTCGTAGCCTCGAGGTTACAGGTTGCTGGTTCGTAGACTCGAGGTTACAGGTTGCTGGTTCGTAGCCTCGAGGTTACAGGTTGCTGGTTCGTAGCCTCGAGGTTACAGGTTGCTGGTTCGTATCCCGGGGCCGACAAGGTATAAAAAAAAAAACACTTAACCTGAATTCCTTCAGGGGCTCTGGAAGAATACAGCACCAGCAGTAACAACCGTAAGTAAACAGGAGAAGACCACCACCAACCCCGTAAACAGGGGAAGACCACCACCAACCAGTAAACAGGGGAAGACCACCACCAATCAGTAAACAGGGGAAGACCACCACCAGCCAGTAAACAGGGGAAGACCACCACCAACCAGTAAACAGGGGAAGACCACCACCAGCCAGTAAACAGGGGAAGACCACCACCAGCCAGTAAACAGGGGAAGACCACCACCAACCAGTAAACAGGGGAAGACCACCACCAGCCAGTAAACAGGGGAAGACCACCACCAGCCAGTAAACAGGGGAAGACCACCACCAACCAGTAAACAGGGGAAGACCACCACCAACCAGTAAACAGGAGAAGACCACCACCAACCAGTAAACAGGGGAAGACCACCACCAGTCAGTAAACAGGGGAAGACCACCACCAACCCGTAAACAGGGGAAGACCACCACAGCCCCGTAAACAGGGGAAGACCACCACCAACCCGTAAACAGGGGAAGACCACCACAGCCCCGTAAACAGGGGAAGACCACCACCAACCCGTAAACAGGGGAAGACCACCACCAGCCCAGTAAACAGGGGAAGACCACCACCAGTCAGTAAACAGGGGAAGACATACCTCAGTAAGTCACAGTGCCACTTTCCTCTGTCATCTCTAATACACTATAGCTTCATATAGTGGAAACTGCCCTACCATCAAGGTTACTGTGTTCCTGACACCTCTAATGCACTACAGCTTCGTAGAGGAAACTGTGCCCTACCATCAAGGTTAATGTGCTTACTAAAAGCGGTAATGCTGAGTATGAATTTTTCCCGCTGTTGTTGACTGTGATAAGGTGAAATAGAAGTTTTATTAGTTAGTGTATAAAGCTGACCAATGATATCTTATTTTTGTTATATTGTAGATAAAGAAAATACAATATATTGCTGCTTTAATAATAGTGATTTTGGGGTTGTCGGCTCCGGGATTCGAACCAGCAACCCGTAACCTCGAGGTGTCTTTTATAGAGGTCGTGTTAACCTAGATTGCAGGAGGAAGACTTTAACATATTTCCTCAGATGGATCATTTTCCCAGCAAGCTCTGTCTCTAGGTATTCACCACCAGGAGAGGAGAGCTACTAATACCTCTCACAGAGAGGAGAGGAGAGCCACTAGTACCTCTCACAGAGAGGAGAGGAGAGCTACTAGTACCTCTCACGGAGAGGAGAACTACTAGTACCTCTCACAGAGAGGAGAGGAGAGCTACTAGTACCTCTCACTGAGAGGAGAACTACTAATACCTCTCACTGAGAGGAGAGGAGAGCCACTAGTACCTCTCAAAGAGAGGAGAGGAGAGCTACTAGTACCTCTCACAGAGAGGAGAGGAGAGCTATTAGTACCTCTCACAGAGAGGAGAGGAGAGCTACTAGTACCTCTCACGGAGAGGAGAACTACTAGTACCTCTCACTGAGAGGAGAACTACTAATACCTCTCACTGAGAGGAGAACTACTAATACCTCTCACTGAGAGGAGAGGAGAGAACTACTGGTACCTCTCACTGAGAGGAGAGGAGAGAACTACTGGTACCTCTAACTGAGAGGAGAGGAAATGAGAGCTACTAGTGCCTCTCACTGAGTGTGTTTCCCTCCCTGCTTTCATCCTCACCCTCCCTCTCCCGCCTTCTCTCTCACCTCCCCCTTCCTCATTCTCTTCTCCTCTCTCCTTCCTCCTCCACTCTCTACCTCCCCTAACTTATTTCTGCCCCTCTGCCTCCCCTCCTCCCTCTACCTCATTAATCTCAGGTGATGGGGCTAATGATGTCAGCACGATTCAGGTGGCTGATGTGGGCGTCGGCATCTCAGGACAGGAGGGCATGCAGGTAAAGAGAAACATGGTCAGAGAGAAGCGGAAGAAGAGGGGGATAGA
Source organism: Oncorhynchus kisutch (assembly GCF_002021735.2). Classification (NCBI taxonomy): domain Eukaryota; kingdom Metazoa; phylum Chordata; class Actinopteri; order Salmoniformes; family Salmonidae; genus Oncorhynchus; species Oncorhynchus kisutch. The sequence goes on from NC_034186.2 coordinate 1,838,800, forward strand.
CTGATGAATAGACAGATGGGGACAGCAGGAGGACAGGATCAGTGGGAGAGGGGATGGATTAGGGGATGCTGAGATGAAGAAATTGGACTGAGGAGAGGGGATCCACAGAGGGGGAGACTGATGAACAGAGAGACGGGGAGAGCAGGATGAGAGGAAGGAATGATTTAGAGGCAACAATAAAAGATAAAGGAGTGAATGGATGAGGTAGAGTACAGGAGAGAGACGGAACATGAGGATGAGGATTAGAGGATAGAAGGTAAAGGGTATAGATAGATGAGGATTAAGAATAGAAGGGTATAGATAGATGAGGATTAGAGGATAGAAGGTAAAGGGTATAGATAGATGAGGATTAGAGGATAGAAGGTAAAGGGTATAGATATATGAGGATTAAGAATAGAAGGTAAAGGGTATAGATAGATGAGGATTCGAGGATAGAAGGTAAAGGGTATAGATAGATGAGGATAGAAGGTAAAGGGTATAGATAGATGAGGATAGAAGGTAAAGGGTATAGATAGATGAGGATAGAAGGTAAAGGGTATAGATAGATGAGGATTAGAGGATAGAAGGTAAAGAGTATAGATAGATGAGGATAGAAGGTAAAGGGTATAGATAGATGAGGATAGAAGGTAAAGGGAATAGATAGATGAGGATAGAAGGTAAAGGGAATAGATAGATGAGGATAGAAGGTAAAGGGTATAGATAGATGAGGATAGAAGGTAAAGGGTATAGATAGATGAGGATAGAAGGTAAAGGGTATAGATAGATGAGGATTAAAGGGTATAAGGTAAAGGGTATAGATAGATGAGGATTAGAGGATAGAAGGTAAAGGGTATAGATAGATGAGGATTAAGAATAGAAGGGTATAGATAGATGAGGATTAGAGGATAGAAGGTAAAGGGTATAGATAGATGAGGATTAGAGGATAGAAGGTAAAGAGTATAGATAGATGAGGATAGAAGGTAAAGGGTATAGATAGATGAGGATAGAAGGTAAAGGGAATAGATAGATGAGGATAGAAGGTAAAGGGAATAGATAGATGAGGATAGAAGGTAAAGGGTATAGATAGATGAGGATAGAAGGTAAAGGGTATAGATAGATGAGGATAGAAGGTAAAGGGTATAGATAGATGAGGATTAAAGGATATAAGGTAAAGGGTATAGATAGATGAGGATTAGAGGATAGAAGGTAAAGGGTATAGATAGATGAGGATTAAAGAATAGAAGGTAAAGGGTATAGATAGATGAGGATTCGAGGATAGAAGGTAAAGGGTATAGATAGATGAGGATAGAAGGTAAAGGGTATAGATAGATGAGGATAGAAGGTAAAGGGTATAGATAGATGAGGATTAAAGGATAGAAGGTAAAGGGTATAGATAGATGAGGATAGAAGGTAAAGGGTATAGATAGATGAGGATTAGAGGATAGAAGGTAAAGGGTATAGATAGATGAGGATAGAAGGTAAAGGGTATAGATAGATGAGGATAGAAGGTAAAGGGAATAGATAGATGAGGATAGAAGGTAAAGGGTATAGATAGATGAGGATAGAAGGTAAAGGGTATAGATAGATGAGGGTAGAAGGTAAAGGGTATAGATAGATGAGGATAGAAGGTAAAGGGTATAGATAGATGAGGATAGAAGGTAAAGGGTATAGATAGATGAGGATTAAAGGATAGAAGGTAACATAAAGGAAGTGGTTTTTAAAAAGGAGGATTTGGTGCTTTAAAGGTAATTGATTGTGTGCTCCTCCAAGACATCCTGAATCGTCACACGTCAACATTTACTCCATGTTGTAGTGGCTACTGGTCTCTGAACCATGGCTGTAGTTTGTGTGTGTGTTCCACTGAACGGTTTTACAGTAATCTGTGTGCCAGCCTCTGGAGAATTCACTTCACCCTGAAAATCTAAGTTTATTGGTCGCGTACACAGATTTGCAGATGTTGCCGCAGGTGCAGCAATATGCTTGTGTTTCTAGCTCCAACAGTACAGTAATACCTAGAAATATTCTTGTGTTTCTAGCTCCAACAGTAATACCTAACAATATGCTTGTGTTTCTAGCTCCAACAGTAATACCTAACAATATGCTTGTGTTTCTAGCTCCAACAGTACAGGAATACCTAGTAATATGCTTGTGTTTCTAGCTCCAACAGTAATACATAACAATATGCTTGTGTTTCTAGCTCCAACAGTAATACCTAGCAATATGCTTGTGTTTCTAGCTCCAACAGTAATACCTAGCAATATGCTTGTGTTTCTAGCTCCAACAGTAATACCTAGTAATATGCTTGTGTTTCTAGCTCCAACAGTAATACCTAACAATATGCTTGTGTTTCTAGCTCCAACAGTACAGGAATACCTAGTAATATGCTTGTGTTTCTAGCTCCAACAGTAATACCTAACAATATGCTTGTGTTTCTAGCTCCAACAGTAATACATAACAATATGCTTGTGTTTCTAGCTCCAACAGTAATACATAACAATATGCTTGTGTTTCTAGCTCCAACAGTAATACCTAACAATATGCTTGTGTTTCTAGCTCCAACAGTAATACCTAGTAATATGCTTGTGTTTCTAGCTCCAACAGTAATACCTAGCAATATGCTTGTGTTTCTAGCTCCAACAGTAATACCTAGTAATATGCTTGTGTTTCTAGCTCCAACAGTAATACCTAGCAATATGCTTGTGTTTCTAGCTTCAACAGTAATACCTAGTAATATGCTTGTGTTTCTAGCTCCAACAGTAATACCTAGTAATATGCTTGTGTTTCTAGCTCCAACAGTAATACCTAGTAATATGCTTGTGTTTCTAGCTCCAACAGTAATACCTAACAATATGCTTGTGTTTCTAGCTCCAACAGTAATACCTAACAATATGCTTATGTTTCTAGCTCCAACAGTAATACCTAGTAATATGCTTATGTTTCTAGCTCCAACAGTAATACCTAGTAATATGCTTGTGTCTCTAGCTCCAACAGTAATACCTAACAATATGCTTGTGTTTCTAGCTCCAACAGTAATACCTAACAATATGCTTGTGTTTCTAGCTCCAACAGTAATACCTAGTAATATGCTTGTGTTTCTAGCTCCAACAGTAATACCTAGTAATATGCTTGTGTTTCTAGGTCCAACAGTACAGTAACACCTAGCAGTATGCTTGTGTTTCTAGCTCCAACAGTAATACCTAGTAATATGCTTGTGTTTCTAGCTTCAACAGTACAGTAATACCTAGCAATATGCTTATGCCTCTAGCTCCAACAGTAATACCTAGAAATATGCTTGTGTTTCTAGCTCCAACAGTAATACCTAGAAATATGCTTGTGTTTCTAGCTCCAACAGTAATACCTAGAAATATGCTTGTGTTTCTAGCTCCAACAGTAATACCTAGTAATATGCTTGTGTTTCTAGCTCCAACAGTAATACCTAGAAATATGCTTGTGTTTCTAGCTCCAACAGTAATACCTAGAAATATGCTTGTGTTTCTAGCTCCAACAGTAATACCTAGTAATATGCTTGTGTCTCTAGCTCCAACAGTAATACCTAACAATATGCTTGTGTTTCTAGCTCCAACAGTAATACCTAACAATATGCTTGTGTTTCTAGCTCCAACAGTACAGTAATACCTAACAATATGCTTGTGTTTCTAGCTCCAACAGTAATACCTGACAATATGCTTGTGTTTCTAGCTCCAACAGTAATACCTGACAATATGCTTGTGTCTCTAGCTCCAACAGTAATACCTAACAATATGCTTGTGTTTCTAGCTCCAACAGTAATACCTAGTAATATGCTTATGTTTCTAGCTCCAACAGTAATACCTAGTAATATGCTTGTGTCTCTAGCTCCAACAGTAATACCTAACAATATGCTTGTGTTTCTAGCTCCAACAGTAATACCTAGTAATATGCTTGTGTTTCTAGCTCCAACAGTAATACCTAGTAATATGCTTGTGTTTCTAGGTCCAACAGTACAGTAACACCTAGCAGTATGCTTGTGTTTCTAGCTCCAACAGTAATACCTAGTAATATGCTTGTGTTTCTAGGTCCAACAGTACAGTAATACCTAGCAATATGCTTGTGTCTCTAGCTCCAACAGTAATACCTAGTAATATGCTTGTGTTTCTAGCTCCAACAGTAATACCTAGTAATATGCTTGTGTTTCTAGCTCCAACAGTAATACCTAGAAATATGCTTGTGTTTCTAGCTCCAACAGTAATACCTAGAAATATGCTTGTGTTTCTAGCTCCAACAGTACAGGAATACCTAACAATATGCTTGTGTTTCTAGCTCCAACAGTAATACCTAGAAATATGCTTGTGTTTCTAGCTCCAACAGTACAGGAATAGCTAACAATATGCTTGTGTTTCTAGCTCCAACAGTAATACCTAGTAATATGCTTGTGTTTCTAGCTCCAACAGTACAGGAATACCTAACAATATGCTTGTGTTTCTAGCTCCAACAGTAATACCTAGAAATATGCTTGTGTTTCTAGCTCCAACAGTAATACCTAGTAATATGCTTGTGTCTCTAGCTCCAACAGTAATACCTAACAATATGCTTGTGTTTCTAGCTCCAACAGTACAGGAATACCTAACAATATGCTTGTGTTTCTAGCTCCAACAGTAATACCTAGAAATATGCTTGTGTTTCTAGCTCCAACAGTACAGGAATACCTAACAATATGCTTGTGTTTCTAGCTCCAACAGTAATACCTAGTAATATGCTTGTGTTTCTAGCTCCAACAGTACAGGAATACCTAACAATATGCTTGTGTTTCTAGCTCCAACAGTAATACCTAGAAATATGCTTGTGTTTCTAGCTCCAACAGTAATACCTAGTAATATGCTTGTGTCTCTAGCTCCAACAGTAATACCTAACAATATGCTTGTGTTTCTAGCTCCAACAGTAATACCTAACAATATGCTTGTGTTTCTAGCTCCAACAGTACAGTAATACCTAACAATATGCTTGTGTTTCTAGCTCCAACAGTAATACCTAGTAATATGCTTGTGTTTCTAGCTCCAACAGTAATACCTAACAATATGCTTGTGTTTCTAGCTCCAACAGTAATACCTAGTAATATGCTTGTGTTTCTAGCTCCAACAGTAATACCTGACAATATGCTTGTGTTTCTAGCTCCAACAGTAATACCTAGTAATATGCTTGTGTTTCTAGCTCCAACAGTAATACCTAACAATATGCTTGTGTTTCTAGCTCCAACAGTAATACCTAGTAATATGCTTGTGTTTCTAGCTCCAACAGTAATACATAACAATATTCTTGTGTTTCTAGCTCCAACAGTAATACCTAGCAGTATGCTTGTGTTTCTAGCTCCAACAGTACAGTAATACCTAGTAATATGCTTGTGTTTCTAGCTCCAACAGTAATACATAACAATATGCTTGTGTTTCTAGCTCCAACAGTAATCCCTAGTAATATGCTTGTGTTTCTAGCTCCAACAGTAATACCTAGTAGTATGCTTGTGTTTCTAGCTCCAACAGTAATACCTAGCAGTATGCTTGTGTTTCTAGCTCCAACAGTAATACCTAGCAGTATGCTTGTGTTTCTAGCTCCAACAGTAATACCTGACAATATGCTTATGTTTCTAGCTCCAACAGTAATACCTGACAATATGCTTGTGTTTCTAGCTCCAACAGTAATACCTGACAATATGCTTATGTTTCTAGCTCCAACAGTAATACCTGACAATATGCTTATGTTTCTAGCTCCAACAGTAATACCTGACAATATGCTTGTGTTTCTAGCTCCAACAGTAATACCTAGTAATATGCTTGTGTTTCTAGCTCCAACAGTAATACCTAGTAATATGCTTGTGTTTCTAGCTCCAACAGTAATACCTAGCAGTATGCTTGTGTTCCTAGCTCCAACAGTAATACCTGACAATATGCTTGTGTTTCTAGCTCCAACAGTACAGTAATACCTAGCAGTATGCTTGTGTTTCTAGCTCCAACAGTAATACCTGACAATATGCTTGTGTCTCTAGCTCCAACAGTAATACCTGACAATATGCTTATGTTTCTAGCTCCAACAGTAATACCTAGCAGTATGCTTGTGTTTCTAGCTCCAACAGTAATACCTAGTAATATGCTTGTGTTTCTAGCTCCAACAGTAATACCTAGTAATATGCTTGTGTTTCTAGCTCCAACAGTAATACCTAGTAATATGCTTGTGTTTCTAGCTCCAACAGTAATACCTAGTAATATGCTTATGTTTCTCATACAATTTCACATACAGACAATTGTAAGGTTCCTCAGTCGAGCAGTGAATTTCAAACAGATTCAACCACAAAGACCAGGGAGGTTTTCCAATACCTCGCAAAGGCAGGCACCTGTTGGTAGATGGGTAAAAGAAGAGCAGATATTGAATATCCCTATGAGCATGGTGTAGGTATTAGTTACACTTTGGATGGTGTATCAATACACCCAGTCACTACAAAGATAGTTAACTCAGTTGCTGGAGAGGAAGATAACTGCTCAGAGATTTCACCATGAAGCCAATGGTGTCTTTAACACAATTGGCCGTGATAGTAGAAAACTTAGTATGAATCAACAACATTGTAGGTACTCCACAATACTAAACTAATTGACTGAGTGAAAAGGAAGCCTGTAGAAAACATGCATCCTGTTTGCAATAAGGCACTAAAGTTAAACTGCAAAATGTGGCAAAGAAATTAACTTTTTGTCCTGAGTACAAAGCGTTCCGTTTGGAGCAAATCAACATATCACTGAGTACACTGAGTCTCCATGTTTCAAGCAAAAACAAGGACATTTCTAAGTGACCCCTAACTTTTCAACAGTAGTGTATGTGTTATACATTTTCTTCAAGTAGCTTCAATTGGGTTGAAGTCAGGTGATTATGGAGGCCAGGGCATCTAGTGCAGCACTCCACTCTTTTTATTGGTCAAATAGCCCTTTACACAGCCTGGAGGTGTCCTGTTGAAAAACAAATGATAGTGGAACTAAGCGCAAATCAGATGGGATGGTGTATCACTGCAGAATGCTGTGGTAGCCATGCTGGTTAAGTGTGCCTTGAATTCTAAATAAATCACAGACAGCCCACATCACCACATCTCCTCCTCCATGCTTCACAGTGGGAACCACTCATGGAGGTCATCCGTTCACCTACTCTGAGTCTCACAAAGACACATCGGATGGAATCAAAAGACTCAAAATTGGACTAATCAGACAAAAGGACAGATTTCCACCGGTCTGATGTCCATTGCGCCTGTTTCTTGGTCTAAGCAAGTCTCTTCTTCTTATTGGTGTCCTTTAGTAGTGGTTTCTTTGCAGCAATTCGACCATGAAGGCCTGATTCACACAGTCTCCTCTGAACAGTTGATGTTGAGATGTGTCTGTTACTTGAACTCGGTGAAGTGTTTATTTGGGCTGCAATCTGAGGTGCAGTAAACTAATGAACTTATCAACTGCAGCAGAGGTAAGTCTGGGTCTTCCTTTCCTGTGGCGGTACTCATGAGAGCCAGTTTCATCATAGAGCTTGATGGTTTTTGCGACTGCACTTGAAGAAACTCATGTTTCTGTAATTTATCGTTGCTTATTTGAGATGTTCTTGCTATGTATAATATGGACTTGGTATTTGACCAAATAGGGCCATCTTCTGTACACCACCACTACCTTGTCACAACACAACTGATTGGCTAAAACACATTAAGAAGGAAAGAAATTCCACGAATGAACTTTTAACAAGGCACACCTGTTCATTGAAATGCATTCCAGGTGACTACATCATGAAGCTGGTTGAGAGAATGCCAAGAGTCTGCAATTGTCCTGTCTGGCCACTCCACCATAAAGGCCTGATAGGTACAGTGCTGCAGAGATTTTTGCTTTCTGGAAGGTTCTCCCATCTCCACAGGAACTCTGGAGCTCTGTCAGAGTGACCAGCAGGTTCTTGGTCACCTCCCTGACCAAGGCCCTTGTCTCCCGATTGCTCAGTTTAGGTGGGCGTCCAGCTCTAGGAAGAGTCTTGGTGGTTCCAAAATTCTTCCATTTAAACATTTTGGAGGCCATTGTATTCCTGGAGACCTTCAAAGCTGCAGAAATGTTTTGGTACCCTTCCCCAGATCTGTGCCTCGACACAATCTTGTCTCTGAGCTCTAAGGACAATTCCTTCAACCTCATGGCTTGGTTTTTGCTCTGACATGCACTGTCAGCTGTGGGACCTTATATACAGGTGTGTGCCTTACCAAATCATGTCCAATCAATTGAATTTACCACAGGTGGACTCCAAGTTGTAGAAACACCTCAAGGATGATCAATGGAATCAGGATGCACCTGAGCTCAATTTCCAGTCTCACAACAAAGGGTCTGAATACCTGTAAAAATAAGGTATTTGTTTTAAAACTTCTTAAGGCTGCAATCCCATTAACGGGATCGAGATGACAACAGCCAGTTAACCTTTTTGGGAAGTGGGACATCGACCAACCTCAGATTTCCCACTTCCTGGTTGGATTTCTTCTCAGGTTTTTGCCTGCCATATGAGTTCTGTTATACTCACAGACATCATTCAAACAGTTTTAGAAACTTCAGAGTGTTTTCTATCCAATACTAATAATAATATGCATATATTAGCATCTGGGACAGAGTAGCAGACAGTTTACTCTGGGCACCTCTTTTCATCCAAGCTACTCAATACGGCCCCTGCAGCCTTTTTTTTTTTTTCGTAAAATGTTTTTAGTTTTGTCATTATCGGGTATTATGATGTCATTATGGGTTATTATGATGTCATTATGGGTTATTGTGATGTCATTATGGGTTATTGTGATGTCATTATGGGTTATTGTGATGTCATTATGGGGAATTGTGTGTAGATTGATGAGGAAATGCTTGTATTTAATCCATTTTAGATTAAGGTTTGTCACTGTAATTCAATGTGTGACGTAACAAAATGTGGAAAAAGTCAAATTGTCTAAATACTCTCCGAAGGCACTGTATTTGGGAAGAACATCAACTTCAACCTGGCCATGAATGAACTGAAAGACAAAGCAAGCAGGGCTTTCTATGCTATTAAAATATCTATTAGGATCCGACGATTCGTCAGGACCTCCAACAGCCGAAGCTAAGTAGTAACATTAACATGATGACTTCTAATTGCAGCCGCTGTACTCGGCTTACGGCGAGGATAGCTGTGCTGCAAGCCCAGCTTCAGACGCAATCGTTAGGCAAGGGTAATTTCAGTGTAGGAAAGGATGAAATAGCGTCTGTGGCACCAGTAAGTACAGATAGTAGTGTAAATCCCCTGGCACAGTCCCCGCAGCCGGACAACTTTCTCACGGTTTCTGGAAGGAAATGCTGTAGGAACGCTCAACCGGTGTCGCTCATTCAGCCGACAGAAACTTTCAACCGGTTTTCCCCATTAAGCAGCGGGTCGGAGTCAGAGGCCGATTCTTCTCTGGTCTCTACTCCTCCCGTTACGGGGTCTGAGACGCCGAAGCTTCCCACCATTAGCTCTGACAAATTGAAAACTCTAGTCATTGGCGACTCCATTACCCGCAGTATTAGACTTAAAGCGAATCATCCAGCGATCATACACTGTTTACCCGGGGGCAGGGCTACCGACGTTAAGGCTAATCTGAAGATGGTGCTGGCTAAAGCTAAAACTGGCGAGTGTAGAGAGTATAGAGATATTGTTATCCACGTCGGCACCAACGATGTTAGGATGAAACAGTCAGAAATCACTAAGCGCAACATAGCTTCTGCGTGCATATCAGCTAGAAAGATGTGTCGGCATCGAGTAATTGTCTCTGGCCCCCTCCCAGTTAGGGGGAGTGATGAGCTCTACAGCAGAGTCTCACAACTCAATCGCTGGTTGAAAACTGTTTTCTGCCCCTCCCAAAAGTTAGAATTTGTAGATAATTGGCCCTCTTTCTGGGACTCACCCACAAACAGGACCAAGCCTGACCTGCTGAGGAGTGACGGACTCCATCCTAGCTGGAGGGGTGCTCTCATCTTATCTACCAACATAGACAGGGCTCTAACTCCTCTAGCTCCACAATGAAATAGGGTGCAGGCCAGGCAGCAGGCTGTTAGCCAGCCTGCCAGCATAGTGGAGTCTGCCATTAGCACAGTCAGTGTAGTCAGCTCAGCTATCACCATTGAGACCGTGTCTGTGCCTCGACCTAGGTTGGGCAAAACTAAACATGGCGGTGTTCGCCTTAGCAATCTCACTAGGATAAAGACCACCTCCATTCCTGTCATTACTGAAAGAGATCATGATACCTCACATCTCAAAATAGGGCTACTTAATGTTAGATCCCTTACTTCAAAGGCAATTATAGTCAATGAACTAATCACTGATCATAATCTTGATGTGATTGGCCTGACTGAAACATGGCTTAAGCCTGATGAATTTACTGTTTTAAATGAGGCCTCACCTCCTGGCTACACTAGTGACCATATCCCCCGTGCATCCCGCAAAGGCGGAGGTGTTGCTAACATTTACGATAGCAAATTTCAATTTACACAAAAAAAAATGACATTTTCGTCTTTTGAGCTTCTAGTCATGAAATCTATGCAGCCTACTCAATCACTTTTTATAGCTACTGTTTACAGGCCTCCTGGGCCATATACAGCGTTTCTCACTGAGTTCCCTGAATTCCTATCGGACCTTGTAGTCATAGCAGATAATATTCTAATCTTTGGTGACTTTAATATTCACATGGAAAAGTCCACAGACCCACTCCAAAAGGCTTTCAGAGCCATCATCGACTCAGTGGGTTTTGTCCAACATGTCTCTGGACCCACTCACTGTCACAGTCATACGCTGGACCTAGTTTTGTCCCATGGAATAAATGTGGTGGATCTTAATGTTTTTCCTCATAATCCTGGACTATCGGACCACCATTTTATTACGTTTGCAATTGCAACAAATAATCTGCTTAGACCCCAACCAAGGAACATCAAAAGTCGTGCTATAAATTCACAGACAACACAAAGATTCCTTGATGCCCTTCCAGACTCCCTCTGCCTACCCAAGGACGCCAGAGGACAAAAATCAGTTAACCACCTAACTGAGGATCTCAATCTAACCTTGCGCAATACCCTAGATGCAGTTGCACCCCTAAAAACAAAAAAAATTTCTCATAAGAAACTAGCTCCCTGGTACACAGAAAATACCTGAGCTCTGAAGCAAGCTTCCAGAAAATTGGAACGGAAATGGCGCCACACCAAACTGGAAGTCTTCCGACTAGCTTGGAAGGACGGTACCGTGCAGTACCGTAGAGCCCTTACTGCTGCTCGATCATCCTATTTTTCTAACTTAATTGAGGAAAATAAGAACAATCCGAAATTCCTTTTTAATACTGTCGCAAAGCTAACTAAAAAGCAGCATTCCCCAAGAGAGGATGACTTTCACTTTAGCAGTGATAAATTCATGAACTTCTTTGAGGAAAAGATTATGATTATTAGAAAGCAAATTACGGACTCCTCTTTAAACCTGCGTATTCCTCCAAACCTCAGTTGTCCTGAGTCTGCACAACTCTGCCAGGACCTAGGATCAAGAGAGACGCTCAAGTGTTTTAGTACTATATCTCTTGACACAATGATGAAAATAATCATGGCCTCTAAACCTTCAAGCTGCATACTGGACCCTATTCCAACTAAACTACTGAAAGAGCTGCTTCCTGTGCTTGGCCCTCCTATGTTGAACATAATAAACGGCTCTCTATCCACTGGATGTGTACCAAACTCACTAAAAGTGGCAGTAATAAAGCCTCTCTTGAAAAAGCCAAACCTTGACCCAGAAAATATAAAAAACTATCGGCCTATATCGAATCTTCCATTCCTCTCAAAAATTTTAGAGAAGGCTGTTGCGCAGCAACTCACTGCCTTCCTGAAGACAAACAATGTATACGAAATGCTTCAGTCTGGTTTTAGACCCCATCATAGCACTGAGACGGCACTTGTGAAGGTGGTAAATGACATTTTAATGGCATCGGACCGAGGCTCTGCATCTGTCCTCGTGCTCCTAGACCTTAGTGCTGCTTTTGATACCATCGATCACCACATTCTTTTGGAGAGATTGGAAACCCAAATTGGTCTACACGGACATGTTCTGGCCTGGTTTAGATCTTATCTGTCGGAAAGATATCAGTTTGTCTCTGTGAATGGTTTGTCCTCTGACAAATCAACTGTAAATTTCGGTGTTCCTCAAGGTTCCGTTTTAGGACCACTATTGTTTTCACTATATATTTTACCTCTTGGGGATGTTATTCGAAAACATAATGTAAACTTTCACTGCTATGCGGATGACACACAGCTGTACATTTCAATGAAACATGGTGAAGCCCCAAAATTGCCCTCGCTAGAAGCATGTGTTTCAGACATAAGGAAGTGGATGGCTGCAAACTTTCTACTATTAAACTCGGACAAAACAGAGATGCTTGTTCTAGGTCCCAAGAAACAAAGAGATCTTCTGTTGAATCTGACAATTAATCTTAATGGTTGTACAGTCGTCTCAAATAAAACTGTGAAGGACCTCGGCGTTACTCTGGACCCTGATCTCTCTTTTGAAGAACATATCAAGACCATTTCGAGGACAGCTTTTTTCCATCTACGTAACATTGCAAAAATCAGAAACTTTCTGTCCAAAAATGATGCAGAAAAATTAATCCATGCTTTTGTCACTTCTAGGTTAGACTACTGCAATGCTCTATTTTCCGGCTACCCGGATAAAGCACTAAATAAACTTCAGTTAGTGCTAAATACGGCTGCTAGAATCCTGACTAGAACCAAAAAATTTGATCATATTACTCCAGTGCTAGCCTCTCTACACTGGCTTCCTGTCAAAGCAAGGGCTGATTTCAAGGTTTTACTGCTAACCTACAAAGCATTACATGGGCTTGCTCCTACATATCTCTCTGATTTGGTCCTGCCGTACATACCTATACGTACGCTACGGTCACAAGACGCAGGCCTCCTAATTGTCCCTAGAATTTCTAAGCAAACAGCTGGAGGCAGGGCTTTCTCCTATAGAGCTCCATTTTTATGGAACGGTCTGCCTACCCATGTCAGAGACGCAAACTCGGTCTCAACCTTTAAGTCTTTACTGAAGACTCATCTCTTCAGTGGGTCATATGATTGAGTGTAGTCTGGCCCAGGAGTGGGAAGGTGAACGGAAAGGCTCTGGAGCAACGAACCGCCCTTGCTGTCTCTGCCTGGCCGGTTCCCCTCTTTCCACTGGGATTCTCTGCCTCTAACCCTATTACAGGGGCTGAGTCACTGGCTTGCTGGGGCTCTCTCATGCTGTCCCTGGAGGGGGTGCGTCACCTGAGTGGGTTGATTCACTGTTGTGGTCATCCTGTCTGGGTTGGCGCCCCCCCCCCCCCCTTGGGTTGTGCCGTGGCGGAGATCTTTGTGGGCTATACTCAGCCTTGTCTCAGGATGGTAAGTTGGTGGTTGAAGATATCCCTCTAGTGGTGTGGGGGCTGTGCTTTGGCAAAGTGGGTGGGGTTATATCCTTCCTGTTTGGCCCTGTCCGGGGGTGTCCTCGGATGGGGCCACAGTGTCTCCTGACCCCTCCTGTCTCAGCCTCCAGTATTTATGCTGCAGTAGTTTATGTGTCGGGGGGCTGGGGTCAGTTTGTTATATCTGGAGTACTTCTCCTGTCCTATTCGGTGTCCTGTGTGAATCTAAGTGTGCGTTCTCTAATTCTCTCCTTCTCTCTTTCTTTCTCTCTCTCGGAGGACCTGAGCCCTAGGACCATGCCCCAGGACTACCTGACATGATGACTCCTTGCTGTCCCCAGTCCACCTGGCCATGCTGCTGTTCCAGTTTCAACTGACCTGAGCCCTAGGACCATGCCCCAGGACTACCTGACATGATGACTCCTTGCTGTCCCCAGTCTACCTGGCCATGCTGCTGCTCCAGTTTCAACTTCCACCTGACTGTGCTGCTGCTCTAGTTTCAACTGTTCTGCCTTATTATTATTCGACCATGCTGGTCATTTATGAACATTGAACATCTTGACCATGTTCTGTTATAATCTCCACCCGGCACAGCCAGAAGAGGACTGGCCACCCCACATAGCCTGGTTCCTCTCTAGGTTTCTTCCTAGGTATTGGCCTTTCTAGGGAGTTTTTCCTAGCCACCGTGCTTCTCCACCTGCATTGCTTGCTGTTTGGGGTTTTAGGCTGGGTTTCTGTACAGCACTTTGAGATATCAGCTGATGTACGAAGGGCTATATAAATAAATTTGATTTGATTTGATTTGATCCGGCTCAACATATTCTAATCAACAATAGAACCAATAGCACTGTATGGCAGTGAAGTGTGGGGTCCACTGTATGGCAGTGAAGTGTGGGGTCCACTATATGGCAGTGAGGTATGGGGTCCACTATATGGCAGTGAAGTGTGGGGTCCACTATATGGCAGTGAAGTGTGGGGTCCACTATATGGCAGTGAAGTGTGGGGTCCACTATATGGCAGTGAAGTGTGGGGTCCACTGTATGGCAGTGAAGTGTGGGGTCCACTGTATGGCAGTGAAGTGTGGGGTCCACTATATGGCAGTGAGGTATGGGGTCCACTATATGGCAGTGAAGTGTGGGGTCCACTATATGGCAGTGAAGTGTGGGGTCCACTGTATGGCAGTGAAGTGTGGGGTCCACTATATGGCAGTGAGGTATGGGGTCCACTATATGGCAGTGAAGTGTGGGGTCCACTATATGGCAGTGGAGTGTGGGGTCCACTATATGGCAGTGAAGTGTGGGGTCCACTATATGGCAGTGAAGTGTGGGGTCCACTATATGGGTCCACTATATGGCAGTGAAGTGTGGGGTCCATTATATGGCAGTGAAGTGTGGGGTCCACTATATGGCAGTGAAGTGTGGGGTCCACTATATGGGTCCACTATATGGCAGTGAAGTGTGGGGTCCACTATATGGCAGTGAAGTGTGGGGTCCACTATATGGCAGTGAGGTATGGGGTCCACTATATGGCAGTGAAGTGTGGGGTCCACTATATGGCAGTGGAGTGTGGGGTCCACTATATGGCAGTGAAGTGTGGGGTCCACTATATGGCAGTGAAGTGTGGGGTCCACTATATGGCAGTGAAGTGTGGGGTCCACTATATGGCAGTGGAGTGTGGGGTCCACTATATGGCAGTGAAGTATGGGGTCCACTATATGGCAGTGAAGTGTGGGGTCCACTATATGGCAGTGAAGTGTGGGGTCCACTATATGGCAGTGAAGTATGGGGTCCACTATATGGCAGTGAAGTGTGGGGTCCACTATATGGCAGTGAAGTATGTGGTCCACTATATGGCAGTGAAGTATGTGGTCCACTATATGGCAGTGTGGGGTCCACTATATGGCAGTGTGGGGTCCACTATATGGCAGTGAAGTGTGGGGTCCACTATATGGCAGTGAAGTATGGGGTCCACTATATGGCAGTGAAGTATGGGTTCCACTATATGGCAGTGAAGTATGGGGTCCACTATATGGCAGTGAAGTATGGGGTCCACTATATGGCAGTGAAGTGTGGGGTCCACTATATGGCAGTGAAGTGTGGGGTCCATTATATGGCAGTGAAGTGTGGGGTCCACTATATGGCAGTGAAGTGTGGGGTCCGTATACAAAGCAAGAATTTGCCAAATGGGACAGACACCAAACTGCAACCCGGAATTCAGTAAAAAGCCCCATGAGAGTGAAGAGAAGAAATACAAACAATGCATGTAGGGCAGAATCAGGCCAAATCCCTCTTCTGATTAATTTCCAGAAAAGAGACACTAAATGTTATAAGAATTGAAAAACAAGTGACACCCACTCCTGCCATTACAAAGCCCTTAACTGCCAAGAGGTGACCGTAGCCAGCTAGTCCGGGCGCTAAGTTCATATACCACTACCAACCCGACAAAGTCTCAGGACAGGAAATCTGGCCCAACATAAATATATTGACGATTGGAAAGACCAAGAATCGAAGTGATCTTCAATGTTATTTGGCTATAAACAGAGAGTGCATGATGACAGACTATCTGACCACTATGACTGATAGAAAACTGAGGAAAACACTGACTAGGTACAAACTCAGAAAGGACAGGTTTTGCCCACTCTGCCGGAGAGAGGTCGAGACAGAACTGCATTTTCTCCTACACTGCCAGAAGTATACAGACTTAGTTGCAATTTCCTCCCACAAAACTGAAAACAAATACAAAAGATTTTAAAACCAAAACGCAAAAGTAGAACATCCAATATCTATTGGGAGAGAAGAAGAAAGAAAAAAAAACCTTTGTGGCATAATTAGATCCAAAATATATAGCTTCTTGCCACACCTGTAGGGACAGCAAGTGGAACGACCAATCAGAGCAATAACATTTCGACCTACAGTGCTTCATTTGTATGTCGGGAGGTTCTGGAACAAAAAGGGGAGCCCTAATGGAGCTCTGAGGAACATAAAACCTTTATTATAAAGCATTGTCATGGTTTTCCGTAGTGGCACAGAGCAGTAGAGGCGCTTATAGAGGTTGCACATATTGGGAATATCCTTTTGTAGTTTAGGGTTTGGAGAAAAACATGTTGCCTTTTATAAACAGAATTTTATACTTTAGCAGAATCTTTTTGAATAGCTCACAAATTATTTGAAATGACAGGCTACTTTGACAAGCTGAGATCAATAAAAACGACCTGGTTTTGAATACATCAATAGCCTAGGTCTAGGTGTGTGGAGGACAGACATATTGAACCATTCACCGGTTATGGCCGATGCGCTCGTGCCAGATGGTGCTTTTGTTTTACATGGTGAAACATTGCTGTTCTCTCAATAGGTCCATTTGGAAGTTGATCACTTGGTAGCCTACAGACAGATTAGAGTTTTCTATTTTCTGCAGGAGCCATTTGCTTTCCAACCTGTGTTTTCCCTTTATTGTAGACCATTTGAAATATTGTAAAAGTCCTGTTTTGGCTGCATGCTGTTCACTGACAGATTTGCTATTCTTTCACGACTGTAGGCTAGGCCTTGTTATTGGGCTACACTCCACAGCTAGGCTATTTTTTTAAAAATATTTTATAATAAGCTATTGATCCTTTGTGGCTAAAGTATTGACCTACTCCTGATGTAGTATTCTGAATTATTTAATTTATTTCTGGACAGCAGTAATTCTATAACTTCGGCCAAATGTATTTTCCGTTTACCAGGGGCACCGCAGCTCCTCCAGATCCCTTCGCACGGCTGTGATTCTATCAGGAAATATACGATGCTGGAGAGATGAGAGTTGCAGGCTATTGGAGCAGAAAGAGGGAGAGAGATCATAGAAATTGAATGTCATTTTAGTTCTGTGAGGGATACAGGCGAGCTTCTCACTCTCACCACAGCAACGGCCATATGCGTTGGTCTATATAGGCTGCAATGTTGCCAGAACATAAACCCGGCCCAACACCAATCAATTCGTAGAATATGATGCTTTTTTCACATTACGTTTTTATAAGGGGGCGGTCAGGAGAATTACAGGGAGTTCACATGAATGAACTTTTATTAGGATATTTACATTGCAAACAGTGAAAATGATTTTGTTCGTGTCACGAGAGGCACCGGATCCTGGAACATGGGTTTCCAAAACAAAACTGAGAGAGAGAGACAGAGACAGAGAGAGAGAGAGAGAGACAGAGAGACAGAGAGAGAGAGAGAGAGACAGAGAGACAGAGAGACAGAGAGACAGAGAGAGAGACAGAGAGACAGAGAGAGAGAGAGTCAGAGAGAGAGACAGAGAGACAGAGAGACAGAGAGAGAGACAGAGAGCAGAGAGAGAGACAGAGAGACAGAAGAGACAGAGAGACAGAGAGACAGAGAGAGAGACAGAGAGACAGAGAGAGAGAGAGACAGAGAGACAGAAGAAGACGTCGAAGAGACAGAGAGACAGACAGAGAGAGAGACAGAGAGACAGGAGAGATCACGAGAGACAGAGGAGAGACAGAGAGAAGAGAGACAGAGAAGAACAGATGAGAGACAGAGAGACAGAGAGAGAGAGCAGAGACAGAGAGACAGAGAGATAGAGAGACAGAGAGACAGAGAGAGCAGAGGAGAGACAGAGAGACAGAGAGAGAGAGCAGAGAGACAGAGAGACAAGAGAGAGAGAAGAGAGACAGAGAGAGAGAACAGAGGAGACAGAGAGAGAGACGAGAGACATGAGAGGAGAGAGAGAGAGACAGAGGAGCAGAGAATGAGAGCAGACAGAGAGAAAGAGAGGAGAGGAAGACAGAGGGAACAGAAGAGAGAGAGACAGAGACAGAGAGAAGAGAGAGACAGAGAGAGACATAGAGACAGACAGAGAGAAAGAGAGAGAGAGACAGAGGGACAGAGAGACAGAGAGACAGAGAGACAGAGAGACAGAGAGACAGAGAGACAGAGAGAGAGAGAGAGAGAGACAGAGAGACAGAGAGACAGAGAGAGAGACAGAGAGACAGAGAGAGAGAGAGACAGAGAGACAGACAGAGAGAAAGAGAGAGAGACAGAGAGACAGACAGAGAGAGAGACAGAGAGAGAGACAGAGAGAAAGAGAGAGAGAACGAGAGAACGAGGCCCATTGAATTTAAAAAGAGACCAAATCCAAACTTACAAAATACGGTATGAAGAAGCAGACCAGGCTTTGGTAGAAGTTATAGATCATGTTCACCCAGAACATACATGGCTTGTATTCTTGAAACACAAGCAACACAATGAGCATATCACAACAATAACAATTTCAGAGCAACAGCCACTGAGCTGGACCAAAACAGGATGAGCCTGGTGCATTGCCAATACACTACATCATAC
Organism: Oncorhynchus kisutch; assembly: GCF_002021735.2. NCBI lineage: Eukaryota > Metazoa > Chordata > Actinopteri > Salmoniformes > Salmonidae > Oncorhynchus > Oncorhynchus kisutch. The sequence goes on from NC_034186.2 coordinate 1,857,565, forward strand.
TATGTAGTGCACCAGTTTGGGACACAGATCCTGTCATGAGACTTCTAATAGAGCAATTTGGCGACCCATGAGGTTGACGCACAATTGGCCCAGCGTCGTCCGGGTTGGGGGGTTTGGCCGACCCGGGATGTCCTTGTCCAACTCTAGCAACTCCTGTGGCGGGACGCATGCTCGCAGACAAGGCCGCCAGTACGGTGTTTCATCATAAGACAAGAACATTGAATAAAACAGACAACAGTCAACAACATCAGGCTTGATAAATGAACATTGGCAGCCGAAATGGCTGAACCTAAAATAACCTTGTTTAAAGATAGGAGGGTTTGACAATCGTGTGATTAAGCAATTAGTGTTGTAATATAACTCTATGTACGTAGGGCAGCAGTCTCTAAGGTTCAGGGTAGGGTACCCTGTAGCCATCTAGTAACAGTCTAAGGTGTCAGGCAGAGTACAGGGCTGTTGCTGGCCAGTGACGGCTGTTCAATGTAAGCTGTTTCTCAGTCTATCGGTGCCGGCTTTGATACACTTGTACTGTCTCTGCCTTCTAGATGTAACAGGGTGATCAGGCTGTGGTTCGGGTGGCTGATGTCCTTGATGATCTTCTTGGTATTCCTATGACACCGGGTGCTGTAGATGTCCTGGAGGGTAGGCAGTGTGCCCTGGGTGATGCCTCTGACAACCAGGCGGTGATGTAGCCAGACAGAATGCTTTCGATGGTGCATGTGTAGAAAATCATGAGGGTCCAATCCACATTTCTGTTGCGCCTTCTTCACCACGATGAGGGTGTTGTGGGACCATTTCAGGTCCTTGGTGATGTCCACATGCGTCTTGTGTCTGAACCATTGAATTGCGACTCCACTTTGTCCTTGTGCTCTTGTTCTGGCTCTGATCGCCTTACGGAGGTCATAGCTGGTCATATTCCCGGTCGGTTCAGTTTTGCGTGAACACTGCCATCTAGCCACAGGTTTTGGTTTGGATATGTTCTGATCGTCACCATAGGAATAGGATCCTCCACACCCTTCCTGATGAACCAAGTGACCCGACGCAGTGTAATTGTCAATATTATTCCCAGAGGTGGCCTGGAACATATCCCAGTCCACATGATCTAAATAGTCCTGTAGATTCCGATCCTTGATGCAAACCTGCTTCAGAGTGCTCAGGACCTCAGACTGGGGTGAAGGTTCACCTTCCAACAGGACAACAATCCTAAGCACACAGCCAAGACGATGCAGGAGTGGCTTCAGGACAAGTCTCTGAATGTCCTTGAGTGGCCCAGCCAGATCCCGGACTTGAATCCGATCGAACATCTCTGGAGATATCTGAAAATAGTTATGCAGCAACGCTCCCCATCCAACCTGACAGAGCTTGAGAGGATCTGCAGAGAAGAATGGGAGAAACTACCCAAATACAGGTGTGTCAAGTTTGTAGCGTCATACCCAAGAAGACTCAAGGCTGTAATTCAAATGTGCTTCAACAGAATGCTTTCTTGGAGCATTTCATTGAACCGTGAGTGAAATACAGAGGTCGGATCCGATGATCGTAGGGGGACTAGCGGGTTTCGGAAGTGATTTGACACTCCGGGCAGCTGGGACAATGGTCTTCCAAGGCCCTCCTCAACCCAGGTTGGTGGAACCGGGCGGCGATCTGTTCCTGGGTCTTCTCCATTCCCAGGTGCGCCCCCAACAGATGGGTGTGGGCCAGCTGAAGAACGGTTCCCATGTACCATCAGGCAGCAACAGTACCTCTCGAAGCTCCCCCTGTTGGTACAACACCTGATACAAAAGGTTATTCTTGATTTGGAAATGGGGGTATAGCCAGTCACTCAACCCCGGAAGTAGCTGGCCATCCATCACTATCACTTGGGCTGCGGCGGCTTTCAAGTTCGGATCCTCCCACTGGGTAGTCCCAAACTGTCCCCTCAGTTCGCCCATGGAGGGTGTCTCAGCTGTTCCCTCAAAATCGATGAGGGGGAGGATGGGCACCTCCTCCAGTTGTTTACGAGGAAGGTCGGCTTCCAGCGCCAACTAGGACTCCGGACCCGTAGATACGGATTTGTTAACTGCTTGATTCTGGACCGCATAGACAATGGATCATCCTCGCACTCGTCTCCCGTCGGCTCATACCTTTTTCCTCAGCTCGTGCCTCCACAGTGCCGAGAACCTCCGGCAACTCGGGGTACCGGCAACTCGGGTACGGCACCCACCATGATCTGGCAGCTCCCTTGTGGCATCACAATGTTGGCCTGTACAGTCTCATACCGGTTGTTGTCACCCGACCACATTCGGTCCCCTGGGCCAGCAGGCTTGTGGCTATGAGCGTAACCACACTCCCCGAGTCAAATAGAGCTTTGGTGTCGTGTCCGTCAACGTTCACCGGGACCATGGGTGCCGTTGGTTCATGGTTCGCCCAACAGGAGGTGACATAGTTCACTGTGTGGCCCACCTCGCTTCCGGGGCTCGCTGATGGCATTGACTCCTCTCGAGCCAGGGCATTTCCATGCAAGGTGCCCCCGGACGCCACACTCAAAACACCTCCTTTGGTCTCCATCTGCCTGGAGTAATTCGGCGGCAGGTTAGCTCTCCCCCGGCCATCTCTCCGTGGGTCTGTGGCCCTTTGGCCCCACTGACTGTCGGTTCGGGGTATACGGCGATGAGGGTGTCCTTCCTTCCCTTCAGACGGGTCCCCGACTCTGCCCGGCTCCCCTTCAGCAGGGCCTCTGTGTTCTGATGAGTCCCCACTGCCCCCAGGAGGTCCTCAAAGGTCTGAGGTAGACTCACTGCCCTCTTGAGTATCTCCCATTTGAGATCACTGTAGTTAGCCGCCTGTTCGCTGTTAAAAGGTCACAATATGCCCTATGGGCGTTCCCGAACGGTAACGGGGCCAGCAGACTTGGCCATCCTTCCCGTAGCCGCTGTCCGTTCAAACGTGCAGAGGTGCGTTTCGATGTTGTCGTCCTCCATTAGCTTGATTAAAAACTGGTGCTTGTTGAGCCCGGACAAACTGAGCTATCAACTCTGCTCTTCTGACAGCTTTATGTCACTCATCCAGCTGGTGACTAATCAGCGCCACAATCAGCTCCAATTAGTCCTGGCCGGAGAGCCCGTCGCGACCTGGCACGTAGGGAGGGTGTGGGTGACTGTGGGGTTCTAGTGGCAGGGAGGGTGTGGGTGACTGTGGGGTTCTAATGGCAGGGAGGGTGTGGGTGACTGTGGGGTTCTAGTGGCAGGAAGGGTGTGGGTGACTGTGGGGTTCTAATGGCAAGGAGGGTGTGGGTGACTGTGGGGTTCTAGTGGCAGGAAGGGTGTGGGTGACTGTGGGGTTCTAGTGGCAGGGAGGGTGTGGGTGACTGTGGGGCTCTAGTGGCAGGGAGGGTGTGGGTGACTGTGGGGTTCTAGTGGCAGGGAGGGTGTGGGTGACTGTGGGGTTCTAGTGGCAGGGAGGGTGTGGGTGACTGTGGGGTTCTAGTGGCAGGGAGGGTGTGGGTGACTGTGGGGTTCTAGTGGCAGGGAGGATGTGGGTGACTGTGGGGTTCTAATGGCAGCGAGGGTGTGGGTGACTGTGGGGTTCTAGTGGCAGGGAGGGTGTGGGTGACTGTGGGGTTCTAGTGGCAGGGAGGGTGTGGGTGACTGTGGGGTTCTAGTGGCAGGGAGGGTGTGGGTGACTGTGGGGTTCTAGTGGCAGGGAGGGTGTGGGTGACTGTGGGGTTCTAGTGGCAGGGAGGGTGTGGGTGACTGTGGGGTTCTAGTGGCAGGGAGGGTGTGGGTGACTGTGGGGTTCTAGTGGCAGGGAGGGTGTGGGTGATCTTTGTTCTGAGATCTTTATTCGTCCTACAGGATCCAAAAGTAGATTAACACTTTAATACACCTGTATCAAAAATTATTGTTTGTTCCTCATTTGATCATCTGGCTCTCATACATCCTTCTACATATGGTGCAGATATGTCTTTCTGTCCTGTCATTGTTAAGGCATTTGTCTTGTTCTACGGTGCTCTACTGTGCCTCCTCGTTCTCCCCTCTCCCTCCTCCCTGCTACCCGTAGATCCCAATGTGGGGAGGAAGAGGAGGTGATGAATAAAGAGAGAAAGGTGATAGTTCTGCTTCCTTTTCCCTTTTCACTGCAGTGGTCAAAAGTAGTGCACTATGTAGGGAATAGGGTGCCATTAGGGACTCGGATAGGCTTCGAGAAGGAGAAGATGGATGATCTTTGGTCCTGTGTTGTTGCAGTGGTTTGTCTTTGCTCAATTTGCTGGGTGTGCGTGTCGGCCTGTACCGTACCTCTGGAGCATCTGTGGTCCCTTGCCAAGGGAGGCAGAAAGAAGTTATTAATGAATTTCTTCTACGGCGGGCGGAGAGGGGAAAAGGCCTGAGACAGGCTCTGCTGAGGCTGCCGTTCATTAATCAGCCCCCTCATCGCTGGGAGAAGAGTGAGCGAAACAGCACAATTACTGACCGCCACTGCACTTTTCAGACACGGGGTCTCTCGTGTTAATAAAGGTGCAATCTGCGATTGGAACAACAACAAAAAAAAAAATTTAAATTAATTATATATACACATTGATTTTTGAAGAATATAACTTATAATTGCCTCATGAGCTTAGTTCAACTGTCGTACCCCATTAAAATGCTAAATGTTTATTTTACTTGATTGTTTGTAAACAATTTAATTGGAAATAAACACTGTATAGTTTCAAAACATGGATAAAACTAATTTAGATCTGATGGATGGTCCTTGCAGCCCTGGGGGGCAGGGTGGTCTAGTGGTTAGAGTGTAGGGACGGCAGGGTGGCCTAGTGGTTAGAGTGTAGGGACGGCAGGGTAGCCTAGTGGTTAGAGTGGAGGGACGGCAGGGTAGTCTAGTGGTTAGAGTGGAGGGACGGCAGGGTGGCCTAGTGGTTAGAGTGGAGGGACGGCAGGGTGGCCTAGTGGTTAGAGTGTAGAGGCAGCAGGGTAGTCTAGTGGTTAGAGTGTAGGGACGGCAGGGTAGCCTAGTGGTTAGAGTGGAGGGACGGCAGGGTGGCCTAGTGGTTAGAGTGTAGAGGCAGCAGGGTAGTCTAGTGGTTAGAGTGGAGGGACGGCAGGGTGGCCTAGTGGTTAGAGTGTAGAGGCAGCAGGGTAGTCTAGTGGTTAGAGTGGAGGGACGGCAGGGTGGCCTAGTGGTTAGAGTGTAGAGGCAGCAGGGTAGTCTAGTGGTTAGAGTGGAGGGACGGCAGGGTAGTCTAGTGGTTAGAGTGTAGAGGCAGCAGGGTAGTCTAGTGGTTAGAGTGTAGAGGCAGCAGGGTAGTCTAGTGGTTAGAGTGGAGGGACGGCAGGGTGGCCTAGTGCTTAGAGTGTAGAGGCAGCAGGGTAGTCTAGTGGTTAGAGTGGAGGGACGGCAGGGTGGCCTAGTGGTTAGAGTGTAGAGGCAGCAGGGTAGTCTAGTGGTTAGAGTGGAGGGACGGCAGGGTGGCCTAGTGGTTAGAGTGTAGAGGCAGCAGGGTAGTCTAGTGGTTAGAGTGGAGGGACGGCAGGGTAGTCTAGTGGTTAGAGTGTAGAGGCAGCAGGGTAGTCTAGTGGTTAGAGTGTAGAGGCAGCAGGGTAGTCTAGTGGTTAGAGTGGAGGGACGGCAGGGTGGCCTAGTGGTTAGAGTGTAGAGGCAGCAGGGTAGTCTAGTGGTTAGAGTGGAGGGACGGCAGGGTGGCCTAGTGGTTAGAGTGTAGAGGCAGCAGGGTAGTCTAGTGGTTAGAGTGTAGAGGCAGCAGGGTAGTCTAGTGGTTAGAGTGGAGGGACGGCAGGGTGGCCTAGTGGTTAGAGTGTAGAGGCAGCAGGGTAGGCTAGTGGTTAGAGTGTTGAGGCGGCAGGGTAGCCTAGTGGTTAGAGTGTAGAGGAGGTAGGTAGCCTAGTGGTTAGAGTGTAGAGGCGGCAGGGTAGCCTAGTGGTTAGAGTGTAGGGACGGCAGGGTAGTCTAGTGGTTAGAGTGGAGGGACGGCAGGGTGGTCTAGTGGTTAGAGTGTAGGGACGGCAGGGTGGCCTAGTGGTTAGAGTGTAGGGACGGCAGGGTAGCCTAGTGGTTAGAGTGTAGGGACGGCAGGGTAGCCTAGTGGTTAGAGTGTAGAGGCGGCAGGGTAGTCTAGTGGTTAGAGCGTTGGACTAGCAACCGGAAGGTTGCAAGTTCATATCCCCAAGCTGACAAGGTACAAATCTGTCGTTCTTCCCCTGAACAAGGCAGTTAACCCACTGTTCCTAGGCCGTCATTGAAAATAAGAATTTGTTCTTAACTGAATTGCCTAGTTAATCAAATCCATAGCTCTGTTTATGAATTTGAGATTTCTCCAGCCACGTCCCTTAGCTGGTGTTTAACACTGATGACCACTCTGCTCTGCGTCTCTTTCAATGCTGGCTGGAGCGTATAGTAAAGTAGAATAAACCAACATATTGTAACAACCTCATAGAACATAAATGAGAGAACGTCCACAACACTTCTCAAGTTCGAGAATGGACGGTTTATTGACTCTAAACTCACAGGCCTTAGCCTACGCCAAATATATCCGATAAAACAATCACAGCTACCCATCTCAATGTCGGGACATGAAAAGAGAGAACAATGCCGGCACGGCAGTACAACAGCTATGCAGCCTTCTTTTCACTGTGTGGGATGCTGTGTGGGGATGCTGTGTGGGATGCTGCTTTTCTCTGTCTCAGACATTATGCCTTGAAAGGTCCTTTGCTGCTCTTCTCTGATGTTTAGAAAGAGAAGGAAATGATGCATGGTGGGTAGTGGACAGAGTAGCACCATGTCACTCCAGTCTCCAGCAGAATGGTGCATGGTGGGTAGTGGACAGAGTAGCTCCATGTCACTCCAGTCACTATAATCTGCCTATGATGATATTGATCTGTCAAGGATAAATAATATGATCGAGGATCTCCCCACCCCGCCCAGCTCCTCCCCTCCCCTCCCCTCCCCTCCCTGCCCCTCCCCTCCCCGGCACTCCCAGCCCATCCCCACCCTGCCCCTCCCTGCCCAGCCACTCCCCTCCCCTCTGCTGGAGACTGGAGTGACATGGTGTTACTCTGTCCACTACCCACCATGCACCATTCTGCTGGAGACTGGAGTGACATGGTGCTACTCTGTCCACTACCCACCATGCACCATTCTGCTGGAGACTGGTGTGACATGGTGCTACTCTGTCCACTACCCACTATGCACCATTCTGTTGGTTAGATATCTGAACTTTTTTGTCTTCTCTCATCTCTCTTGAAATAGAAATCCCATCTCTGCTATATATGGGAAATGTCCCTCTACTATTGCAGGCAGAGCAGAGATGTGTCAGGATTTGCCTTCCCTGCTTCTGGTCTAATGGTACAGACACACTGACAAATCTGACTGCCAAAAGCTATATACAGTGCCTTCAGAAAGTATTCATACCCCTTGACTTTTCCACATTTTGTTGTGTTACAGCCTGAATTCATCATGTTTTTCTCTCCCATCTACACACAACACCCCATAATAACAAAGTGAAAACATGGTTCAAATGTATTGAAAATGAAATACAGAAATATAGCATTTACATAAGTATTCACACCCCTGACTCAATACTTCATAGAATCACCTTTGGCAGCGATTACAGCTGTGAGTCTTTCTGGGTAAGACTCTAAAGAGATTTCCACACCTGGATTTATGCAACGTTGGCCCATTATTCTCTTCAAGCTCTGTCAAATTGCTTGTTGATCGTTGCTAGTGTTGGGGAATAATCTGAATTAGTTGGTAACATAGGTAAGATGTTTTATATTCATCATATGTTTGTAAGTTACTTCTCATCAGAATGTGTTTGTATAATACTGTGGCGGGGTTGCAGTATCTGTTCTCTGTCAAGACTAAGTTACTTGGGCCGGAGAGAGGGGAGAGGTCAAGCGTGTATCTCTTGGCTCCACAATGTCTGTGTGCCAGTCAGTGTGTCTTTGTGATCTTGTCAAGATAGGATGGATTTGATATATGGCTGTTGATATGGAGGATTTGTTTATGGTACTGAGTTTGAGAAAATAACATAGTTTAGGAGACAAAGCTGAACGATAAATTATGCCTATGCTGTCTGGCTATGTGTGTCTTTGCTATTAAAGGATCTCAGTTGCAATGTGTAAGGGACTCTCAGAGAATTCATTGATAGACACTGAATTGATCTGAGAGTCACAGGGTTGTGATAGAGCTCATATAATTAAAGATGGACTTTGATAACTAACTCTGACTTGTGTTGTGGTTTGCTCTCATGATTTGGTAAATAGAGGACATTTCCCCGACAACCATTTTCAGGTCTTGCCATAGATTTTCAAGCAGATTTAAGTCAAAACTGTAACTTGGACTCTCAGGAACGTTCACTGTCTTCTTGGTAAGCAACGCCAGTGTAGATTTGGCCGTTGAATTAGTGTCTGGTAGAAAGCAGGCTGAACCAGATGTTCCTCTAGGATTTTGCCTGTCCGTTTTCTTTTTTAATCCTGACTCCCCAGTCCTTAATGATTACAAGCATACCCATAACATGATGCAGCCACCACTATGCTTGGAAATATGAAGAGTGGTACTCAGCGATGTGCTGTATTGGATTGGCCCCAAACATGACACTTTGTATTCAGGACAACAGGTGAATTGCTTTGCCACATGTTTTTTGCAGTGTTACTTTAGTGCCTTGTAGCAGGGGTACGAGGTAATAACATGGCTATATACACAGGGTACCAGTACTGAGTCGATGTGCAGGGGTACGAGGTAATAACATGGCTATATACACGGGGTACCAGTACTGAGTCGATGTGCAGGGGTACGAGGTAATAACATGGCTATATACACAGGGTACCAGTACTGAGTCGATGTGCAGGGGTATGAGGTAATAACATGGCTATATACACAGGGTACCAGTACTGAGTCGATGTGCAGGGGTACGAGGTAATAACATGGCAATATACACAGGGTACCAGTACTGAGTCGATGTGTAGGGGTACGAGGTAATAACATGGCTATATACACAGGGTACCAGTACTGAGTCGATGTGCAGGGGTACGAGGTAATAACATGGCTATATACACAGGGTACCAGTACTGAGTCGATGTGCAGGGGTACGAGGTAATAACATGGCTATATACACAGGGTACCAGTACTGAGTCGATGTGCAGGGGTACGAGGTAATAACATGGCAATATACACGGGGTACCAGTACTGAGTCGATGTGCAGGGGTACGAGGTAATAACATGGCTATATACACAGGGTACCGGTACTGAGTCGATGTGCAGGGGTACGAGGTAATAACATGGCTATATACACAGGGTACCGGTACTGAGTCGATGTGCAGGGGTACGAGGTAATAACATGGCTATATACACAGGGTACCAGTACTGAGTCGATGTGCAGGGGTATGAGGTAATAACATGGCTATATACACAGGGTACCAGTACTGAGTCGATGTGCAGGGGTACGAGGTAATAACATGGCTATATACACAGGGTACCAGTACTGAGTCGATGTGTAGGGGTACGAGGTAATAACATGGCTATATACACAGGGTACCAGTACTGAGTCGATGTGCAGGGGTACGAGGTAATAACATGGCTATATACACAGGGTACCAGTACTGAGTCGATGTGCAGGGGTACGAGGTAATAACATGGATATATACACAGGGTACCAGTACTGAGTCGATGTGCAGGGGTACGAGGTAATAACATGGCTATATACACAGGGTACCAGTACTGAGTCGATGTGCAGGGGTACGAGGTAATAACATGGCTATATACACAGGGTACCAGTACTGAGTCGATGTGCAGGGGTACGAGGTAATAACATGGCAATATACACAGGGTACCAGTACTGAGTCGATGTGCAGGGGTACGAGGTAATAACATGGCTATATACACAGGGTACCAGTACTGAGTCGATGTGCAGGGGTACGAGGTAATAACATGGCTATATACACAGGGTACCAGTACTGAGTCGATGTGCAGGGGTATGAGGTAATAACATGGCTATATACACAGGGTACCAGTACTGAGTCGATGTGCAGGGGTACGAGGTAATAACATGGTTATATACACAGGGTACCAGTACTGAGTCGATGTGCAGGGGTACGAGGTAATAACATGGCTATATACACAGGGTACCAGTACTGAGTCGATGTGCAGGGGGTATGAGGTAATAACATGGTTATATACACAGGGTACCAGCACTGAGTCGATGTGCAGGGGTACGAGGTAATACAGTGCCTTGCAACACTATTCTTCCCTCTTGGTGTTTTTCCTATTTTGTTGTATTACAACTGTAACGTCTGCTTCCAGCTCTCACTCTCAAACACGTAGATACCCTGAACGCAGCCTACTTTCCAGCTCACTTTCCAGCTCTCACTCTCAAACACGTAGATGCCCTGAACACAGCCCACTTTCCAGCTCACTTTCCAGACCACACTCTCAAACACGTAGATGCCCTGAATGCAGCTCACTGTCCAGATCCCAATCACCTGAATTCTGGTCACCTGTTCACACACCTGTATGTCATTATTACACACTATTTAGTTCAGTTCTTTGCATCATTGTCAGGTATTGTTTGTTTTGATACACATTCTATTCAGAGCTCTTTTTTTTTTTACATATTAGTCCTCCTGTGTATCATAGTTTTTGGTCATCCTCACTAACGATGCCTTTTTGCCCTTCCTGTACTTTTGCCTATCAGATTTCCTGTCATCAACCTCTGGCCTGATCTTCCGGACTATATTGTTAGCCTTTTCCCCTGCCTGTACTGTTACCTTTTTGGATTCCCTGTGTATGACCTTCTGCCTCTCCCTGGACCCTGTTACCTGCCTCCTCCTGTGGTCCTTTACTAAATATACGCGCTGTAATTTAAATTGATTTTTATTTGGATTCCATGTAACAGACATACACAATAGAGTCCAAATCGGTGAAGTGAAATTTGAAAAATTACTTCTTTCAAAAAATACAAAAAACGCTAGCTAGCTAACGTTAGCTTTCTAGCTGAGCCAGGCAGTCGCACACACTTCATATGAAACCAAACTGTTCTATGTGAACAACAAAACAGTGAACTGCCGACACCGGGCAGAGGTGCTAAGTACCTATCATCTGTCAGATTTCTCAGTGTGTCTGACCCTTTACGATGTGTCCCAAATGGCACCCTATTCTCTATTTAGTGCACTTTTGATCAGGGCCCATAGAGGAATAGGATTCCATTTGGGACGTACCCTTGTTATCTTTTTTGGCCCATTCACTGCAGAGTTTCAGCTGCTGTCAGAATGCCATGTTTGTCCTGCTGGAAAACACTGAATGAAGCTGAAATAGAAGCCTAATGAGCTGTTGGTCTGAGATGTAAGTCCCAAATGGCACCTTATTCCCTACATAGGACACTTATTTTGACCAGGACTCTGGAGCACTTCCATCATGGTTGTCCTCCTCCCAGTTCTCTCGTGGTTGATTCCTTGATCTCACTGCTGCTGTTTCACCTCTGTCAAAGTTAGTGTGAGGGAACAGGGTGCGGTTTGGGGCAGTTAACGAGAAGACATCTTAATTAGGTAGATCAGAGAGGGAGATTATCAGGCCTCTGGGGCTGTGTAGAAGAGAGAGAGAGAGAGAGAACGGGGAGAGAGAGAAAGGGAGATAGAGGGAGATTATCAGGCCTCTGGGGCTGTGTACAAGAGAGAGAGAGAGAGAGAGAACGGGGAGAGAGAGAAAGGGAGATAGAGGGAGATTATCAGGCCTCTGGGGCTGTGTAGAAGAGAGAGAGAGAGAGAGAACGGGGAGAGAGAGAAAGGGAGATAGAGGGAGATTATCAGGCCTCTGGGGCTGTGTAGAAGAGAGAGAGAGAGAACGGGGAGAGAGAGAAAGGGAGATAGAGGGAAGACTGTCAGGCCTCTGTAGGAGAGAGAGACAGAGCGAATCAATTGTTTGTTTTCAAAGATAACTGTAGAGAAAATCTAAACGGAGATGATGTATGCTACAGATGTCTGCTCTTTCAAGAACAACTTTAAAAATAAAGTAATGGGAGCGTCACCCAAGACCTCGGTGACAGATACTAGAGGAGAAGAAAACAACAACAAATATCTTGTTTCATTCTGGGAGCCCATCAGCCCATCAGCCCATCAGCCCATCAGCCCACTGCATCAAATACCCAACACAAAGAAAGATTAGTAATGGAAAAGGCCGACAGATAACAATCAATGAGGACAATGATGAAAACTGCCCCTGCCTCCTCATAATGTCTACCATAATGACACCATCATGGTTCAGGGGTCAGAAAGCAGCCTGAGGGAGTTCCAGGAAGACTTCCAGTCCCTGGAAGAAGAAGCAAGAAGCCTCTCCACAGACCAAAATCCATAAGAAGACGATGCCTCCAAGCCCTGACAGCCCTGACCCCTCCAAGCCCTAACAGCAGCCCCGTCTCTCCAAGACTCTCCTCCGACGTCAAATCTCTTAGAGACAGTCTATCTTTTCTAGAATGAGACTTTGTTGAGTTCAGAGAGAAATCCTTGACCTGCCAGAGCAGGACCGCAGTCAACATCTGACAGAGGAGGAGACCAGCCTGGTGATTCAGGTGGAACAGCAGCACAGTGTGATCAGGGAGCTACAGTCAGCCACAAGAGAACTGGAGGAGGACAAACATGCCCTCAGAATGGAAGTGTGTCACCTGAGAGAGATGCTGACCTCCACTGCTGTCCACAGTCACCTGCAAGACCTATACAGAGAGAGCTACACAGAGAGAGGGAGCTACAGAGAGAGAGAGAGATACAGAGAACTACACAGAGAGGGAGAGAGCTCTATGGAGAGAAAGCTACAGAGAGAGAGAGAGAGATACAGAGAACTACACAGAGAGGGAGAGAGCTCTATGGAGAGAAAGCTACAGAGAGAGAGAGAGAGAGATAGAGAGATACAGAGAACTACACAGAGAGGGAGAGAGAGATACAGAGAACTACACACAGAGAGAGAGAGAGATACAGAGAACTACACAGAGAGGGAGAGAGCTCTATGGAGAGAAAGCTACAGAGAGAGAGAGAGAGAGAGAGAGAGAGATACAGGGAGAAAGAGCTACATAGAGAGAGAGATACAGTGAGAAATAGCTATACAGAGAGCTACACAGAGAGAGAGAGAGAGAGAGAGAGAGAGAGAGAGAGACAGAGAGAGAGAGTTTGTTACAGAGCTACAGAGAGAGTGAGAGAGAGCTCTATGGAGAGAAGGCTACAGAGAGAGATATACAGAGAGAAAGATGCAGAGAGAGAGAGAGAGGGAGAGAGAGCTACAGAGAGCTAGAGAGCTACAGAGAGAGAGCTACAGAGACCTACACAGAGAGCTACAGAGAGAGAGAGAGCTACAGAGAGAGAGAGCTACAGAGAGCTATACAGAGAGCTACAGAGAGCTATACAGAGAGCTACAGCAAGAGAGAGAACTACAGAGAGAGAGAGCTACAGAGAGCTACACAGAGAGAGAGAGAGCTACAGAGAGCTACACAGCGAGCTACAAAGAGAGAGCTACAGAGAGCTACACAGAGAGCTACAGAGAGAGAGAGAGCTACAAAGAGAGAGAGAACTACAGAGAGAGAGCTACAGAGAGCTACAGAGAGAGAGGGCTACAGAGAGCTACAGCAAGAGAGAGAGAACTACAGAGAGAGAGCTACAGAGAGCTACAGAGAGAGAGGGCTACAGAGAGCTATACAGAGAGCTACAGCAAGAGAGAGAGAGAACTACAGAGAGAGAGCTACAGAGAGCTACAGAGAGAGAGAGCTACACAAAGAGCTACACAGAGAGAGAGAGAGCTACAGAGAGCTACACAGCGGGCTACAGAGAGAGAGCTACATAGAGAGAGAGCTACAGAGAGCTACACAGAGAGCTACAGAGAGAGAGAGAGCTACAAAGAGAGAGAGAGATCTACTGAGAGAGAGCTACACAGAGAGCCACACAGAGAGAGAGCTACAGAGAGCTACACAGAGAGCTACACAGAGAGAGAGAGCTACAGAGAGCTACACAGAGAGCTACACAGAGAGAGAGAGTTACAGAGAGCTACACAGAGAGTTACAGAGTGAGAACTACAGAGAGCTAAAGAGAGAGAGCCACATAGAGAGCTACAGAGAGAGAGAGAGAGAGAGAGAGAGCTACAGAGATCTACACAGAGAGTTACAGAGTGAGAACTACAGAGAGCTAAAGAGAGAGAGCCACATAGAGAGCTACATAGAGAGAGAGAGCTACATAGAGAGCTACATGGAGAGCTACATAGAGAGTGCAACAGAGAGAGAGAAAGAAAGAGAGAGGGAGAGTTACATATTGAATGAGCTACAGAGAGAGAGAGAGCTGTGTCCCAGTCCCGTGGCATGTTTCCAGTAACTACTTAACGGTGATGAGAAAACATTCCCAGTTTCTGTCCTTCATCAGGAAATACCGTGACAGGAACATATTTCACATGAATGTATCCAAAATTGCAACCCTACTTCCTATATAGTGCACTACTTTTCACCAGGGCCCGTAGGACTACGGTCAGTGAAGTATAGGTGGTCTGGTAAAAGGCAGGGCACTATATAGGGAATAGGGCGCCATTTGTCTGAAAAGTCCGTGTTCAAGGGTGAATGGTGGCTATGGGCACTGTTAGTCCTTATAGGCTTAGTTGTTCAACTGTAGAGGTGATGATTATAATAACACCTGCTGACATAGTCAGTATTATGTCTATAAACCAAAGCCAATGGTAGTAGTCTTCAGAAGTACATCTATTGCAGAGCCCTGGATTATATAGTGTGTTCTCAGGGGAAGATGTTCTGTAGTATAATGGCAGAGGGCGTGGCTACAGTTTTATGGGCTGCTAACCAATTGTGCGTTTTTTTTAAGTGCAGTTTTTCTTTGTCATTTATTTTGTACATAATGTTACTCGTCTCTTATGACCAAAACTTCTGGATATCAGAACAGTTTAGTAGGCAGGAGGCAGTCGCAACTACTGAATTTATTTAAGCACTATATAGATATATATATAAAAGCAGGACGAAACCTAAAATGAAAAAATTATAAAGTACTCAGGAAATAGTAGGAGAGATTCCTCTCAGCAAAACATTTACAATGTCCGACAAAGAGAAATGGCAGAGGGAGAGTATATATACGGTGATGGAGTGGGGATTGGAACCAGGTGTGTGTAATGATGTTCGTCGGATGTTCTGATGTTCGTCGGATGTGGCAGGGCTTGAAAACGATTACGGAACACAAAGGGAGACCCAGCCGCGAGCTGCCCAGTGACACGAGCCGACCAGACGAGCTAAATGCCTTTTATGCTCACTTCAAGGCAAGTAACACTGAAGCATGCATGAGACCACCAGCGAATCCAGACGACTGTGTGATCACCGATGTGAGCAAGTCCTTTAAACAGGTTAACATTCATAAGGTCGGGGGTCAGACGGATTACCAGGACGTGTACTCAGAGCATGCACGGACCAAATGGCAAGTGTCTTCACTGACATTTTCAACCTTTCCCTGAACGAGTCTGTAATACCAACATGGTTCAAGCAGACCACTATAGTCCCTGTGCCCAAGAACACTAAGGTAACTTGCCTAAATGACTAACGATCCATAGCACTCACATCTATAGCCATGAAATGCTTTGAAAGGCTGGTCATGGATCACAACACCATCATCCCGGAATCCCTAGACCCACTTAAAATTTGCATACAAATTTGCATACAGATCAACAGATGAAGATTCCCTTTCCCAAAACCTATGTGAGAATGCTGTTCATTGACTACAGTTCAGCGTTCAATACCATAGTGCCTACAAAGCTCATCACTAAGCTAAGGACCCTGGGACTAAACACCTCCCTCTGCAATTGGATCCTGGTCTTCCTGACGGGCCGCCCACCCAGTTGGTAAGCGTAGGCAATAACAAATCTGCAACGCTGATCCTCAACACCGGGACACCTCAGGGGTGCGTGCTAAATCCCATTCTGTACTCCCTGTTCACCCATGAGTGCGTGGCCACACACAACTCCAACACCATCATTACGTTTGCTGACAACACAACAGTGGTAGACCTGATCACCGACAACGATGCGACAGCGTCCTGGTAGTGTGATGCCAGGAGAAGAACCTGTCCCTCAACGCGAGCAAGACAAAGGATCTGATCATGGACTATAGGAAAAGGAGGACCCAACATGCCCCGATTCACATGTAGTGGAGCAGGTCGAGAGTTTCCACATCACCAACAAACTATCATGGTCCAAACACACTAAGAGAGTCGTGAAGAGGGTACGACAACGCCTTTTCCCCCTCAGGAGACTGAAAAGATTTGGTATAGGTCCCCAGATCCTCAAAAGTACTACAGCTGCACCATCGAGAGCATCCTGACCGGTTGCATCACCACCTGGTATGGCAACTGCTCGGCATCTGACCATGAGGTGCTACAGAGTATATCACTGGGGCCAAGCTTCCTGACATCCAGGACCTATCTCCTAGGCTGTGTCAGAAGATACCCCCCTAGGTTTTTACACTACTGCTACTCACTGTTTATTATCTATGCCTAATAATGAATGGCACGAGGAGGAGCCTGTAGTCCTCCCCCCTCCTCCCCGTGCCTGTCATCCCCCCCTCCTCTCCTCTCCTCTCAGCCTGTAGTCCTCCCCCCTCCTCTCCTCTCCTCTCAGCCTGTAGTCCTCCCCCCTCCTTCCTGTGCCTGTAGTCCTCCCCCCTCCTTCCCGTGCCTGTAGTCCCCTCCTCTCCTCTCAGCCAGCCTGTAGTCCCATCCTCCCCTCTCAGCCAGCCTGTAGTCCTCCCCCTCCTTCTCGTGCCTGTCATCCCCCCCTCCTCTCCTCTCAGCCAGCCTGTAGTCCCCTCCTCTCCTCTCAGCCTGTAGTCCCATCCTCTCCTCTCAGTCAGCCTGTAGTCCCCCCCCCCTCCCCGTGCCTGTAATCCCCCCTCCCCGTGCCTGTAGTCCCCCCCTCCTCCCCATGCCTGTAGTCCCCCCCCTCCCCATGCCCGTAGTCCCCCCCTCCCCATGCCTGTAGTCCCCCCCTCCCCGTGCCTGTAGTCCCCCCCTCCCCATGCCTGTAGTCCCTCCCTCCCATGCCTGTAGTCCCCCCCTCCTCCCCGTGCCTGTAGTCACCCCCTCCCCGTGCCTGTAGTCCCCCCCTCCTCCCCGTGCCTGTAGTCCCCCCCTCCCCGTGCCTGTAATCCCCCCCTCCTCCCCATGCCTGTAGTCCCCCACCTCCTCCCCATGCCTGTAGTCCCCCACTCCTCCCCGTGCCTGTAGTCCCCCCCTCCTCCCCGTGCCTGTAGTCCCCCCCTCCTCCCCGTGCCTGTAGTCCCCCCCTCCTCCCCGTGCCTGTAGTCTCCCCCTCCCCGTGCCTGTAATCCCCCCCTCCTCCCCATGCCTGTAGTCCCCCACCTCCTCCCCATGCCTGTAGTCCCCCCCTCCTCCCCGTGCCTGTAGTCCCCCCCTCCTCCCCGTGCCTGTAGTCCCCCCCTCCTCCCCGTGCCTGTAGTCCCCCCCTCCTTCCCGTGCCTGTAGTCCCCTTCTCTCCTCTCAGCCAGCCTGTAGTCCCATCCTCCCCTCTCAGCCAGCCTGTAGTCCTCCCCCTCCTTCTCGTGCCTGTCATCCCCCCCTCCTCTCCTCTCAGCCAGCCTGTAGTCCCCTCCTCTCCTCTCAGCCTGTAGTCCCGTCCTCTCCTCTCAGTCAGCCTGTAGTCCCCCCCCCTCCCCGTGCCTGTAATCCCCCCTCCCCGTGCCTGTAGTCCCCCCCCTCCTCCCCATGCCTGTAGTCCCCCCCTCCCCATGCCTGTAGTCCCCCCCTCCCCATGCCTGTAGTCCCCCCCTCCCCGTGCCTGTAGTCCCCCCCTCCCCATGCCTGTAGTCCCCCCTCCCATGCCTGTAGTCCCCCCCTCCTCCCCGTGCCTGTAGTCACCCCCTCCCCGTGCCTGTAGTCCCCCCCTCCTCTCCGTGCCTGTAGTCCCCCCCTCCCCGTGCCTGTAATCCCCCCCTCCTCCCCATGCCTGTAGTCCCCCACCTCCTCCCCATGCCTGTAGTCCCCCCCTCCTCCCCGTGCCTGTAGTCCCCCCCTCCTCCCCGTGCCTGTAGTCCCCCCCTCCTCCCCGTGCCTGTAGTCTCCCCCTCCCCGTGCCTGTAATCCCCCCCTCCTCCCCATGCCTGTAGTCCCCCACCTCCTCCCCATGCCTGTAGTCCCCCCCTCCTCCCCGTGCCTGTAGTCCCCCCCTCCTCCCCGTGCCTGTAGTCCCCCCCTCCTCCCCGTGCCTGTAGTCCCCCCCTCCTCCCCGTGCCTGTAGTCCCCCCCTCCTCCCCGTGCCTGTAGTCCCCCCCTCCTCCCCGTGCCTGTAGTCCCCCACCTCCTCCCCATGCCTGTAGTCCCCCCCTCCTCCCCGTGCCTGTGCCCCCCCCTCCTCCCCGTGCCTGTAGTCCCCCCCTCCTCCCCATGCCTGTAGTCCCCCACCTCCTCCCCGTGCCTGTAGTCCCCCCCTCCTCCCCGTGCCTGTGCCCCCCCCCCCCCCTCCTCCTCTGCCTGGTTCTCTGTTGAACAGTGTCGTCATCATATTGTTATCAGCCTGTAGCCCCCCCCCCCTCCTCCTCTGACGGGTTCTCTGTTGAACAGTGTCGTCATCATATTGTTATCAGCCTGTAGTCCCCCCCCCCTCCTCCCCGTGCCTGTAGCCCCCCCCCCCCCCCCCCCCCCCTCCTCCTCTGCCTGGTTCTCTGTTGAACAGTGTCGTCATCATATTGTTATCAGCCTGTATCCCCCCCCCCCCCCCCCTCCTCCCCTGCCTGGTTCTCTGTTGAACAGTGTCATCATCATATTGTTATCAGCCTGTATCCCCCCCTCCTCCCATTCCTGGTTCTCTGTTGAACAGTGTCGTCATCATATTGTTATCAGCCTGTAGTCCCCCCCCCTCCCCGTGCCTGTAGTCCTCCCCCCTCCCCGTGCCTGTAGTCCCCCCCCTCCTCCCCGTGCCTGTAGCCCCCCCCCCCCCTCCTCCTCTGCCTGGTTCTCTGTTGAACAGTGTCGTCATCATATTGTTATCAGCCTGTAGTCCTCCCCCCCCCTCCTCCGTGCCTGTAGCCCCCCCCCCCCCTCCTCCTCTGCCTGGTTCTCTGTTGAACAGTGTCGTCATCATATTGTTATCATCATATTGTTGTCAGTTATGACACCTTTTCACATTTCTTTAATTGTTAGACATGATTTAAGGTCTCTTCAATGTGAGAGAGGGATAGAGGAGAGGAACGGTGGATGGAGGAGAGGAGAGGAGAGAGGGGAGGAGGAGAGGAGAGAGGCAGGGATGGAGGAGAGGAGAGAGGGATGAAGGAGAGAGGAGAGGAGAGAGGGGAGGAGGAGAGGAGAGGAGAGAGGGATGGAGGAGAGGAGAGAGGGATGGAGGAGAGGAGAGAGGGATGAAGGAGAGAGGAGAGGGAGGAGAGGAGAGGAGGAAGGGATGGAGAGAGGGATGGAGGAGAGAAGAGAGGGCTGGAGGGGAGGAGGTGAGGAGAGAGGGATGAAGGAGAGAGGAGAGGAGAGAGGGGAGAAGGAGAGGAGAGGAGGGAGGGATGGAGGAGAGGAGAGAGGGATGGAGGAGAGGAGAGGAGGGAGAGATGAAGGAGAGGAACGGTGGATGGAGGAGAGGAGAGAGGGATGAAGGAGAGAGGAGAGGAGAGAGGGGAGGAGGAGAGGGGAGGAGAGGAGGGAGGGATGGAGGAGAGGAACGGTGGATGGAGGAGAGGAGAGAGGGATGAAGGAGAGAGGAGAGGAGAGAGGTGAGGAGGAGAGGAGAGGAGGGAGGGATGGAGGAGAGGAATGGTGGATGGAGGAGAGGAGAGAAGGATGAAGGAGAGAGGAGAGGGGAGAGGAGAGGAGAGGAGAGGAGAGGAGAGGAGAGGAGAGGAGAGGAGAGGAGAGGAGAGGAGAGGAGAGGAGAGGAGAGAGGGATGGAGGTGAGGAGAGAGGGATGGAGGAGAGAAGAGAGGGATGAAGGAGAGAGGGGAGGAGAGGAGAGAGGTGAGGAGAGAGGGGAGGAGGACAGGAGAGAGGAATGGAAGAGAGGAGAGAGGGATGAGGAGGAGAGGAGAGAGGGATGAAGGAGAGGAGAGAGGAGAGGAGAGAGGGGAGGAGGAGAGGAGAGGAGGGAGGGATGGAGGAGAGGAGAGAGGGATGGAGGAGAGAAGAGGGGGACAGAGGAGAGGAAAGAGGGATGGAGGAGAGAGGGATGGAGGGTAGGAGAGAGAGATGGTAGAGAGGAGTGAGGGGAGGAGGTGAGGAGAGAGGGAGGAAGGAGAGGAGAGAGGGGTGGAGGAGAGAAGAGAGGGCTGGAGTAGAGAGGGACGGAGGGGAGGAGGTGAGGAGAGAGGGATGGTGGAGAGGAGTGAGGGGAGGAGGTGAGGAGAGAGGGATGGAGGAGTGAGGGATGGATGGAGGGTAGGAGAGAGATGGTGGAGAGGAGTGAGGGGAGGAGGGGAGGAGAGAGGTATGGAGGAGAGGAGAGAGGGATGGAGGAGAGAAGAGAGGGCTGGTGGAGAGGAGAGAGGGACAGAGGAGAGGAAAGAGAGATGGAGGAGAGAGGGATGGAGGAGAGAGGAGAGGAGAGAGGGGAGGAGGAGGAGAGGAGGGAGGGATGGAGAGAGAGAGGGATGGAGGAGAGAAGAGAGGGCTGGAGGGGAGGAGGT